>NC_092788.1:37786829-38072880 GCF_047496795.1 Chiloscyllium punctatum
TGAAGTTTAATTTTGCTTCATTATCACCCAGTTCCCTGGAATAAATTGCTTTCACCAGTTCTATTTCCAATTGTTTTATATCTCCCTGCAGTCTGCGGCTTTCTTCCTCATAGTTAATTGCATGACTAACTGTTGTATGATCTGCACACTGCTAAATCACGGCCACGACAAGTAAATAGGAATCATTGATCTGTATGAGAAAACAGTGGAACACACAGCAGGCATGCTTCGTAGGTTTGCAGGCGACGCCAGAATTGTAGACAGTGAGGAAGATTATCTAAATTTAAAAAGGATCTTAATCCAATGAGTCGTTGTACTGAAAAATGTAACATGGAGTTCAATCTGGATAAATGGAAGATATTGCATTTGGTACAACAAAAAGAATATGGCTATGCGTATGTTGGAGAGCATGGAAGCTCGGTGTGCAGGTACATAATTCCTTGTAATTTGCATTACCAACAGACAAGATGGTTCAAAGGCATTTAACATACTTCCCTTCATTGTTCAGTCCTTTGTGTATAGTAGTTGGGACGTTATGTTGAAGTTTTGCAGGACATTGATGAGGCGTCTTCTGGAATATTATGTCCAGTTCTGGTCGCCCATTTGTAGGAATGATATTATTCAGCTGGTGTAGGTTCACAAAAGGTATACACGCTTGTTGCCTGTGGAAGGTTTGAGTTATAATGAAAGGCTGGATAGGCTGATACTATTTTCAGATTCGAGATCGGGGTGCTGGAAAACCACATCAGGTAAGGCAGCATCCCAGGAGCAGGAAAATATTTGTTTTTCGCGCAAGTGTCCTTCACCAGGCTCTTCCCCGAAACGTCGATTCTCCTGCTCCTCAAATGCTGCCTGATCTGCTGTGCTTTCCCAGCACAACATTCTCGACTGTGATCTCTCATCTGCAGTTCTCACTTTCTCCTAGTTGAGACTGTTTACACTCTTGGTTAGGGGTTTGAACGGCGACCTGACAGAAGTTTATGAATTATTGAGAGACAAGTTTAGAGTTAACGATGGCGGCCTTTTCGCAGGAGGGGAATGTCAAGACGAGAGGGCATATGTTTAAGATGAAAAGAGAGATTTTTTAAAAAAAAGACATGTGCGGCATTTTTAAAGGGACGGTGTTTTACGTGTGTAATTAACTTGCTGAAGAAGTGATTGATGAGGGAATGTTCGCAGCATTTAATGGACAATTGATTCCAAACATGAATGGGAAAGTAGGATTTTAAAAATAAATGTATTCATGCCTAGTAGGTCAGTTATTTCCCAGAGCGCATTTAAGAGTCAACCACGGTATTATCCATCTGGAGTCTCCTGTGGGACAGAGTAGATGAATATGGCAGGTTGCTTCCCGAACTGGCATGAGTGAATCAGATGGGATTTTCCACACATCTTTTTCAGGTCATCACGAGACTCTTCAATTCCAGGTGCTTATTGAATTCAAACTCCACTATCTGCCATGTCAGGACCTGAACCCTTTGTCCCCAAAATATTACCTGTGCTTTGGATAAACAACACAGTAATAAAACTACAAGGGCATTATCACCACTCAGCGGGTACAGGAGGAGGCAGACGGGAATGGGTTAGTTTGGCAGTATGTTCAGCATGGATCGGTTGGACTGACAGTCCTGTTTTCATGTTGTATGACTCTGACTGACGCTATGGAGCAGGCAGCTGGTTGGGATTAACAGCCGCATTGACATCATAATCGAACACCTGATGGGATATGTAATCCTGCTGGAGTCTCCGGAGGTTGGTTTGCTCAGTCATCCCTTCCCACACACGGGACTGGTGAACGGTCTCTCCACAGTATTACTGATTAAATGAGATTCCATTTCTATGGTGAATTAACTCCCTTCCAGCAGTTCCCACATTGCCCTGCTTTCTCTGTGGTATCAGTGTCCTTTTTTTCTACACAGGGTGAACGATCCTTTTAAATTGTGTCCACACAGATACAAATCCTGTTTTCCATGTTGTGAATGTGTTTTCATTCTTCCTCATTCACCCACAGGGTCTGAGAATCACTGGTGATGACAACATTTATTCTTTGCCCCTCGTTCGTTGCTGTCTGGCTACACCACAAACCCGGGTGTGATCCCAGCCACGGGTGTCTGTCTGTGGGCAATCTACACATTCTCTTTGTGTTTGCGTTTTTATTTCTCCCTCTGACAAAAGATGTGCCAGTTACAGGGATCAACAATGGGAAATGCAGGCTTTTGGGACAGGGAATACCGTGGGGTCTGGTGGAATGCGCTTCGGCTGTTCCGTGTGGACTGGAAGGGCCGATTAGACTGCTTCGCCACGCGGTGGAGATTCTTGAATTAAGGGTCAGCTCATGTTTTTCTGGTCCTGGAGTCTCTCGTAGGCAGGACTGGGTGAAGATGGTTGAATCCCCTGCATCAGGGACATGAATGAATGGGATTGCAGGAAATTAAAGTCATGATCTCTGTTCCTGAGGTCAGGCTTGTATTTCATGTTTTATTTGTCGAACGTAAACATCAAAATTTCCGGTGTCCCAACCCCCAAGGTAGACTAGTTTAAAATATCACCGCCAGCAGCACCTTCTCCAGGTTGAAGTCTTGACTGTGTGGAAGAAACTGAGCTGATGCGAGCAAATGTAGCTGCCACCACCAGTGTCGGAAACACAGATCCAAACAGCAAAATCATCTTTGCAGCAAAACCATTGCAAAGTTAAGGGCTCAACACGCTCCAACTTGTGCCACTCAGCTGTCTTAGAAAGATGCTCCGGAAATCGCTATGATAGTGTAAACGGGGACAACCATTGCCTTGAGCAGGAGCACACTCAATCGAGGAATTTCTTGCGCCCCTATACCATCACAGAAGGACAGGACGCTCACCTATTGCATCACTGGAACCAGAGAGTAACTCCGCGCGTACATTCCCATCCCCATTTCCGGTTGGATCTGGGCGGCTGTGCTGATGTTAAGCTAAAATGCTATTGAAGCATACATTTCAACAATATCCTGTACTGTCCCCCGAGTCTTTGATGTTTTGTCGAAATCGATCGATCTCATTGTCATTCAAGGGATCTCCACAGTCTCTGAGGACATCGAACTGAAAGATTCAGCTCATTCTCAGTTCCCACATGTCTGTCACTGTTCGCTCAGTACTGATATTGTACATTTGCTGTTCTTCCGAACATTTCCTCTTCTAGTATACTTATTGCTGCTTGCAAGCATCCAGTTCAATGGTTGCTGTGATCGTGGTTGTCGGTATTTTGCATTGTGACCACAGCAACCTCGATTTGAAACCAAATCACGGCACTAATTGTTCTCTCCGTTGTCCTTTTTGTGACACATGCTCAGAAATTAATTGTTTTACCTTCAAATTCCACTCTCTTACATCTCTGCGTTTCATATATCAGGGTTAAAACACGCCCGTTGTCAGAGATTCCATTCCTTCCCACGATCATTAAACCTCCTTTCTGTCCCTCCTCCCATTTCTCTGAGGCAATGCACAATCTATCACTCTCTTTCACATTCATACTGTTCTGTCTGTGCTGCTGCTGCGGTCACTGTTGTTGCGTGAACGTGCCCCAATCCCACCATCGGGGCCTTCAAACAAGTCGATCCATTTGGATACAGAGGTTGTGAAATCAATCCCCATGTAGCAGCTTTTACTGACAATGGCCAGAGACAATTGTAGCGTCAGGCTCATGGAAAATACCCAGGGCGGTTTTGGTGAAAAGACATTTTATTGTTCAAGATTAGCTTTGTGGCTTTCTGTGTTGGTCTTGTGGTAATTTCATAGGACTGATAATCCAGAGACCGAGGTAATAGTCTGGGTCCTCGGGCTTGAATCCCATGATGCCATGATCGTTAAATTTGGATTCAATATATATCTGCATTGAAGAATCTAATGACTACTATATATCCAATGACAATGGTTGATTAAAAAAAAATCTGTTTCATTGATGTTATTTCGGGATGGAATTTGCTATCCTTAATTGGTCTGGGCTGCATGTGACTTCAGACTCATAGCAATATGGTTGAGTCTCAACTGCCCTCTGGGCAATTTGGAATGGGTAATAAACTCTGCCCAGCCAGAATCGCCCTCATATTAATCCAGAAATTTAAAAAACAAATGCTCATTAGCCTCAAGCAAGAGCGTTGTGTGCAGTCTTGCAAGTCACATTATAGCAGGGATGCGATCACACTGAGAACATTACATGAGATATTTACCGGGATATTGTTTGGGCTGAAGAGTTTCAGTTTGGAAGAAAAACAGGACAGAGTGGAGTGTTTGTGGCAGTGCAAAGGAGATGGAGACAAGACATGAGTGAGTTAGGGTATGGACAGGGTTGACTGAACGAGTTTGCCATCGATGGAGGGATCGATCAGCAGGGGCCAGAGATTTAAGGAGAAAGACAGAAAGGTTTGAGAAGATGTTCGAAAAATCTATATCAGCCAGCGGGGGGTTGGAATTTGGAATACACTGTCTGCATTGTTCAGAGCGGCAGAAACCCTTGTAGCCTGAACAAATATTCAGATGTGAACTTTTGATGCCAAGACAAATCAGGCTGTGGGGTAAGCATTCTGAAATAGGATTCAGTTCATTAGGCATTGTTTTTGACAAGTGTGGCCACAATTGGTGGAAGGGCCTCCTTTGACCCTCTTGTTCTCGGTCGTATAATGGTTAATATCCCTGCTTGTCACAGGGCTCAATTCTCCTCTGGGCACGATGTAAATATTTTTAAATTGTCGCTCCATTTCCAAGGGCGGGTATTGATACCTGTCCTTCCATTCTCGATGTGGCATGTCACAGGAAGGACAGTGCTGCCTGAATCAGTGTGGGAAAGGGCTGCAGCTCTCAGGGAGGCAGTGTGTCAGTGAAAGTGCAAACACGTGACCTCTGCAAACTGCACCTTTTTACTGTGTTGGAATGAAAAGCATTTGACAGGGTTGTTCCGTATTGAGGGTGTTTATTGGAAGCAGGAAGGTGAGGAAGGAACAGCGTAAAAGCGTTCAAATATGAGTGCAGAAACATTTCCCGCAGCACGAATCAGATTGTAAAGCGCAGAGTAGTGTTTCGATACATTGAATTTGGGTTGATTTGCTTTTATGAGGCTGAGTTACCAGGATATAAAGCCATTAAGAATGATGCAGGTTTTGCTCACAATGATGGAACATTGGCTCAGTAATTCGCATTGCTGTTTGGTCTGAGGGTTATATTGATTGGCCAAGTTAAATTGCCCTCTCGTGTCCAGGGATTGAATTAAGTAAATTAAGTGAATTTGCCATGGATAACGCGGGGATAATGCCAGAAGTCACAGGACGCCAGGTTATAGCCCAACAGCTTTTTGTTTGATATCATAATGGGGAGGGTTGCCCCTTCTTCTGGTGAAATATAAAGAAATGGGGAGGGGAGCTAGGTCTGGGTGAGATGCTCCTCAGTGTGTCGACACCGGATTGATTGACTGAAATGCTCTCTCTGCACTGTAGGATTCTGTGATTCTCTCGGAGAGGGTTATGACGGTGTTTGCTGGGGTGTAAAGCCATTAGAGACGATGCTGAGACGGGATGTACTGAGGATGAGATTTTATTCACTTGTTGTCTTCGAAAATTTAGAACAGTTATCCCTGAACCAAGAAAGACTTAATTGGGGGGGTGGGGGGTTCATGTTTTGAGATGTTTTGGACAGAGTAAATAGGAGGAAAATTCCATATTTCAATTGAGTAAACGTCTAGACGTCAGACATTCAAAACCTTTGATAAAACCTTTGAAGGACAAAGAAATGATGAGAGCAGAATCGCTGTTACTCCGAGAATCTGTTTTTCAAAATATTTGGAAAGGCACATTTGGTGACATACAAGGAAAAAAATTTCACAAGGAGAGAGACAGCGTGTGGCTAGGGTGTGGTGTAGTCGGTCGGAAGTTGCGGGGAAACAATGTCTAAGTGGGTTGACTTTAAATGTAAAGAATTTCGTGAACGTGTGCAGCTGAATAAGATTCGATTCCAAAACCTCTGGATTTCGAAAGATTTGGCATGATATTCTACCTGAAGCATTGTGAATGGAACTGAGTGGATTTTTCTTATTGTGAAGGGAAGATATTACATAATGAATAAGAAGTGACCAGTTGCTTGGAGAGCGACTTACTGCTTTAATCACATGCGATAAGGATGTGAGGACAAATACCATGATGTTTGGTCCATTTAATACTCGGTGAAATCTGCCAAAGCAACGAGCAACAAAACTGGTGGATTTTCTTTTGCACTTTAACCCTCTGATTTTCTAAGCAGTATTTTCCTAAAGCTGAAATAAAGTCTGAGCAAATTTGAAAGCAACATTAATCGTTCCAATGAGATAAATCTAATTCACTTGTGATTATTACAATGAACATTGTGAGGTTGCAGCAAAATTAAAATGAAACGAACAAAACAGTGTTTCTTGCGATTTAATCCAATTCAGGTTCAGCCATATGAGAAAGGCCATTGAGCCACAACATCGCCTTTATTTCCCTCTCCATGGCTGCTTCTTGACGTGAAAGAGAAAGTGACTGAAGAAATTATGAGTCAAATGTAGATGTGATTATGAGGGAAAATTCTTGTTCTCTGTTTCATTCCGACACAGTTCTGACTCAGAATGTATCAATGACAGCTATTCATTGTGACGAACATGGCGATTTGTTGGCATTTGCTGTTATTATATTTCAGGTGCAAGCAGAATCACAATGGTGTGGATTTGATTCCGCTCTGCAAATTTCTCATCCTTCACTTTCACCACATATAACCTGATGAGGTGACATGTCACCGCTCTACAAAATGTGCTGAGAAGACTGAATGATTGTGGTGGTGGGTTATTACACCACTGTGCTCCGCATTCACGAGTTCGAGTCACACTCTGGTTGCTAACTTCACAAACCGCTCCAGCAGTTTTTATTGGCACCTCACACGTCTGGTATAGAATGGATAGAGAATCTTGTTCTTGCCCTTCACTGCACGGGAGATTCACGAATAATCGGCATCACATTAAAGTCGAAATGAAGAGTGAGAGCAGTCATTCTTTTCAATTGTAGATTAACTTGGTGTAATGAGAAAGAACGCATTTTTCTTTCCGCCCCACATTCCATCTAGTCTTTCTATGAACTTGCATCGAAAGAATGAGAAACAAATAACAATAGATCGGGAGCACAAGTTTATCCAGTGGGGAGGGGGGGGGGGGCGCATGAGTATCTTGACCTAACACTTCACACAATGATCTGATCAGTAATTCAAACAGTGACTCGGAATTGGAACCACAGAAAACTTCTGCAATGAAACGAACCTTTCATTCTTTCACAAATTTCTGCTGTGTGTGAATCAAACAGCGATCCATCATCCAGCGTGATCACTGACTTGCCAATTGTATAAGGTCTACCAACTTTCTTCAGCTTTCACAACTTATGTATGCAGCCACCTGTGCTGTGCCCAGTGTCATTTGTTGTCCCCAGGTCACAGCACATTTCGTCTTCCTGAACTTATGAGCCTTGTTCCTGATATGTCTGATCTGTTTAATAAACCTTTTCTATCACTTCATCCCATCCCCCCACAATTCTGAACGTATTAATAAAATAATGCGTTTGACAAAATGTTAAACAAATGGGAGTTTTCCATTCAGCCCATGGAGTCTGCCCCACCATTCAACGAACTCATGTTTGATCTGATAATCTTTAACTCCTTTCTGCCCACTTACCTCGTCAAATTTTCATCATCTTTCTGATTAACCACCTGGCACAGTTTGAAAACACCCAACAACACTGATGGCACAGATTGTTAGGCCGCTGAGCAAAGAGATGACTCCTCATTTCTGAATTAAATGGGCAATATCTAATTCTGAGATTATGTCCTCTGGTGCTCTCCTCACAGCATGGGGCAAACCAGCTGCCCGTGTCTACCCTGTCAAGATTCCACAAATATTGAACGTTTATGATTGGTGTTATATGATTATAGAGCACCCCTCCACCTCCTTTGTTTCGAGGAGAATAATCCCAGCCTAACCAATCATTCCACGAAGGTCTATTTTATAGAGTTGGCAACATCCTCGTAAATCTCTGCTGTCCCCTGCAGCGTCCTTAAATATTCTTAAGACAGGTGGAGAAATTTCGGTGATGAAATGTGTTGGAATTTCGGCCGCAGACCAAATACAGCAATGATAACTCTGACAAATCAGAATCTAATCATATTCGATTGTCATTTGATGGCTTCATTGTAGCTGAATTCCTGCGTGTCATCGTCCTGACAGCTAGTGTTTAGGAGAAATGGAACCTGATCGCGCATAAAAGAAGTTGACAACAAAAATATGTCCGTCGGTCGACTTTGTTTGATTATTAACTCAACCCTTGTCTCCGTGAAGCCTACATCGTCCACAACGCACAAATTAGATGTTGAACAGAACTCTCTCCATTTGCCTAGGTGGGTGCCGCTGAAATACCACTGAAGGAACTGGAAACCCTCCACGACAATACAGTCACTTACTGTACATTGTTCAATGCCTGAATATTTATTCACTTCACTGCTGAGGCACAATTGCAGCAGAGTGCACCACCTAGAATATTCACTGAAGTAAGTCATCTAGGCTTTGTTGACAGAACCTTCAAAGCTCAAAGACTGTACCGACTATAATGACAAGGTTGAAGATGCACTGAAACATCAGCATTTATGAATTACCCTCCAAGGCACATACTAGCATGACTTGGAGAGGAAGCAGTGGTAACTTCATTGAGTGGTGAAGCTGTCTTGATGGCAAAGAGTTATACTCGAGCCCTCCACATTTTATTTTACAATTTTGAAAAATGTTGATTATCGCATTGACCAGACTTGTGCTCATTCCTTCAGTTGTTTCCAAAACTGGCGTTTACTAAAGATCGAATATCATTCTCAGACTGTGGTCAACAAAGAGCCTCTCGTACAACTGATCTCCCTGCCCAACAATCTTCAGAGATCTGTGAATATCTACTCCAAAATCTCTTTGGTCCTGTACACCACTCAGAATCCTCACTGCTATTGTTTGAACTCTCCAAATTCATTACCATTTATTGGTTTGGATTCAATTCCATTCGCCGTTTTTCCTTTTCACCTGATTGATACATCGCTGCGATCCCTGATATTATTCATCACAGTCACCAAGACGACCAGTTGTTGCATCATCTGTAAACATCTAAACGTAACTCCTACAACTATGTTTGAATTATTGATCTACATCAGGAAACAGTGGTAATCCACTGGAAACAGGCATCCAAGCATTGTTCATTGCTGGATGGGATGAACACCTGCAATAACAGCAGAATCGGACCCTTGCTATCATTTGTAAACCTGATTGCAACTCTGCAGGTTGGTCTCCTGACTGATTCCTTCTCACATAGGGGAGTGGTGAATGACCTGCCCACATTGTGACTGAGGAAGTGAGTTTACATTTCAGCGGGTAATTAAATCCCTTCCTACAGACCCCGTCCCCATGGACCTGACTTCTTGGAGGCGTGGGTATTCTTGTGTCTATTTAGTTTGGATAATCAGCTGAATTTGAGACCACGCTGAGACGATTCCCAATTTTCCTGGTCATCCATGTATCTTTTTTATCCTTCCTTATTCTCCCCAGGAGTGTGACCATCATAGTCTGAACAGCATTTGTTGTTCATCCTTAACTCTCCTTGAGCTGAGTCAGAGGGAATGTATGGGTGAACCGTACTATTGTGGGTCTGGAGTTATATGTTGGCAGGTCTCTTTAAGGACGGCAGATTTCCCTTTTGAAGGGACATGAATGAATGGGTTTTCAGCAAATTAAAACTTTTTGTCACTCTTCCTCTGAGCGGGTTTATATTCCAGATTTTATTCATCAAATCTAATTACCAACAGCTGCAATGCTCCAGTCTCCAAGGGTTGCTCGCCCAAATATCACCATTATATTTACAGATGACACGAAGATTGGTGGAGTAGCAGAAAGCATAGTGGACTGTCAAAGAATGAAGAAGAATATAGATAGGGCAGTTGAGCGGAGAAGAGGCAGATGGAGTTGAATCCAGGCAAATGTGAGTTGATGCATTTTGGGAAGTCTAATTCCTGGACAGATGCATGTGTAGGAAGAGTGCAGAGGGATGCTTTGGAATTGGGTGATAGGTTTAGACAATGGATTTGGATCAGCTCAGGCTTCGACATCCAAAGGGCGTGTTCCTGGGCTGTAAATTTTCTCTGTTCTTTGTTCTTCTTTGTTCATTACTCTGTCAACTTCATGCTACATTGCTGCATCTCAGAGAATGATATTGTCAATTCTAATTTTCACAGAGGGAATGAGAATATGACATGTGGCTGTGTCGGAATGAAAGTGATGTACGCTGGTCTGGAGTGTTTACTGGGAGCAAGCGGCTGATGTGGGGATGATGTGATCAAAAACAGCTCGTACTGTCGAAGTAACAAAACTGCGCATTGTTAAGGAAAATTTCAGAGAATGCGTTCAATTAATCGATCGCTTGCTGAAGGCTCCAGCACGCTTCAGCTGATCCAATCTGTAGTGCGGGTTAATGCTGGTGTTGTATCCTAATACAACAATTATGCTCTTCGTTCCCGCCTTTGACCAGGAGCACTCCCAGCTTTGGAATTTCTTTCGCCTCGGTGCCGTCATAGAAGAACCAGGTGCTCATCTTCAAGCCAATCAATCCATTTCGATACTATGGTTGTGAGATCAATTCTCATGTAACAGCTTTTACCACATGGACCAGAGATTATTCGAAAATCAGGCTATGGAAAAGGACACAGGGCAGCACTGAGGAAAAGAAAATTTATTCGAAAATACTTCTGTCTGTGGACTTCTACATCATTTATTCCACTTGCTCATTTAGCTCTGTCTTGTCTATTGTGTGCAGTTATGCAATTAGCATTATAGAACGGATATGATAGCACTGGAAATGATGCAGGAGAGATTTAACAGGATAATGTCTGGGTAGAAGAGTTTCAGTTGTGAAGAGAAATTGGACAGACTGGAGGCGTTTTTCTTAGAGTCGAAGAGATTGAGAGGAAACATGATTGAAATGCATAAAATAATGAGGAATATGGATGGCATAGACTGAAATCAATGTTTTTCTTTGATGGTGAGATCGATCACGGGGGGAGGGGCAGGGTGGCATAGATTTAAGGATAGAGGAGGAAAGGTTTGAGTGAATGTGCAGACAAATGTCTTGAAACAGCCGTGGGTTGAAATCTGGAACTCAATGCATGCAAAGTTTGCAGAGGCAGAAATCCTCAGAACTTTCAGAAGTTTTCCGATGTGAATTTGTGATGCCAAGACATACAAGGCTATAGGCCAAGTAATTTTAAAAAGTGTTCCAATAGTTAAGCGAATGTTAATTTCCAGTATTAACACATAGGCTTATTTTTGCATAGAATTCCTGGGTAGTACCACCGCCTGTCACTGCGTGAGGTCGGGTTCAATTTGCTTCCAGGACAGGCACTTGCATATTGGGAGGTCTCAGTGGGTAGAACTGCACTATTCAGCGTCAGAAATCTGCCTTCGATTCAAGTCTTGTGTGACTGACTGTGTGGAATTTGCACACTCCTGCTCTCTCTCTCTCTCTCTCTCTCCCTTGTGAGTTTTCTCTGGCTGCTCCGATTCCTTCCCACAATGCAAATATGTGCAATTCAGGTAAATGGCAAACAAAATCTGAATGGACTGTAAGTGCTGTAAATAAGAGACAAAATTCAGAATTGCTGGTCGGGGAAAACAGAATGACCATTTCGGGTCAACAGACCCTTCGTAGGACCTCATTTAAATTCTCAATGTTAATTCTGATTTCTCTCCACTGATGCTGCCTGACTCGCTGAGCTTTTCGAGTATTTTCTATTTTTGTAGGTGCACCACAAATGCTGGTTTAGAAAGATAGAGTGGAGAGTGTGAATCTCTTCCATGGCACAGTGCAGACTCAACTGGCCGAATGGTTTCTGTATGCACTGTGTCTAATTCCATTAACTCTGAATCTAGAAGTTTTTGTCCTTTTTTTAGTCTTTGGTTTTCACATCTCTCCTGTCATGTGAATTGCAGAGCAGGACAATCGACGGTTCGGACATAAGCCACCACCAAAACTTTACCACCTGACGCCTGGAAGATGAACGCCTCATATTCTGCCTTGGGACCCTGCAACCACGCGGGATAAATGTGGATTTCAGCGGCTTCCTCATTTCCCCTCCCCCACATTATCACAGTCTGAAACATCCAACTCAGCACCACCCTTCGGACCTATTCATCTCTACCCCTCTGACTTATTACCTTCTCCCCGCCTCCATCCACCATTTGCTTTCCCAGCTACCTTGCACCCAACCCCAACTCCCTCCCAATTATCTCTCAGTCCCCACCCTCAAGCCTCATCCCTGATGAAAGATTTATGCCAGAAACGTCGATTCTCCCGCTCCATGGATGCTGTCTGACCTGCTATACTTTACCAGCACGACACTATTACCATGGCGAAGATAGACAAGCTATGTTCAGGCTCTTTATCTGGGAGCGGAGAAGGCTAAGTGAGGAAGTGATTAAGGTGCACATTAAGGGGATCGGTATGTGTGATAGGAATGAACTTCTTATGGGAAGAGTTAGCATCCAGGGTTTTCTGTTAAACGCAAGGGAGAGAGGATGTTCAGATGAGATATAGGAAGAACGTTCTCACTCTGAGAGTATTGTATAATTGGAAATCACTGTTTGAACGTGTGGTAAAGCTATGAGTCATCAAAACATTCCAGGAGTATTTAGCCGAATACTTGAGAAGTGAGAGCACTCTTGGATAAGGACCAGTTACTGGAAAGTGGGGTGAAGATGTCTGATGAAAGATCGCAACACTGCACAAAAAATACAGAGCATGAAAGCATGGGAAGGTTAAAGGCATGGAAACGACTGGCAATCTGTTACAAGGGGTCTCCGGAATGCTACATTCATCAAAAGGTCACTGTGGCAGGATGGGATAAGTACAGTGGAATGCTCCTACACCAATTAGCAGAGTCAGACTGAGGCTGAAAGGTTACTATGGCAGGCTGAGATAATATCAATTATATTATATTCCTACTAAATATTATCATGGCAGTTTGGGAAACGTCGTGACAGTACATACTTAGGACATGAATTTAAATAATTAATTGATAATAGAGTCAGCCTGCTTGAGACACTTGTAGCGGGATATGGCATTAAATATCCAATTAGTAGTTAGTAGAGTCAGCTTGGGACAGGACAACATTGTGATAGATGGGGGAGCTAAATATCTAATCATGACAGGTTAGTCTGGGATGGAGGTTCATTGTAGCACCGGTGGCAGTAGAATACTTAATAGTTACAGTAGAATAAATTAGGAAAAACAATAGTGGCAGAAGTAGAACGATAATCGGAATTAGCACCATTGGTTTATTGTATAGCTGGAGTGAGGTAATTCTGACTAACACAGTTGGCATTCTGATAAGCGAACAATACATGATTAAAGAAAAAGGTATAAAGTGATGGAGTTTAATTCAGATGCATGTGAGGTGCTGAATTTTGGGAAAGCAAATCTTAGCAGGACTTATACACTTAATGGAAAGTCCCTCGGGAGTGTTGCTGAACAAAGAGACCTTGGAGTGGAGGTTCATAGCTCCTTGAAAGTGGAGTCGCAGGTAGATAAGATAGTGAAGAAGGCATTTGGTATGCTTTCCTTTTTTGGTCAGAGTGTTGAGTACAGGTGTTGGGAGGGCATGTTGCGGCTGTACAGGACATTGGTTAGGCCACTGTTGCAATATTGCGTTCAATTCTGGTGTCCTTCCGATCGGAAAGATGCTGTGAAACTTGTAAGGGTTCAGAAAAGATTCACAAGGATGTTGTCAGGGTTGGAGGATTTCAGCTATAGGGAGAGGCTGAACAGGCTGGGGCTGTTTTCCCTGGAGCTTCGGAAGCTGAGGGGTGACATCATCGAGATTTACAAAATTATGAGGTGCACGGAAAGGATAAATAGACAAAATATTTTCCCTGGGGTTCGGGCAGTCCAGAACTAGAGGGCATAGGTTTAGTGTGAGAGGGTTAAGATATGAAAGAGATCTAAGGGGCAAGCTTTTCACACAGAGGGTGGTACGTGAATGGAATGAGCTGCCAGAGGATGTGGTGGAGGCTTGTACAATTGCAACATTTGAGAGGCATGTGTCTAGGAAGGGTTTGGAGGGATATGGTCCGGGTGATTGCAGGTGGGATTCGACTGGGTTGGGATATCTGGTCGGCATGGACAAGTTGGACAGCAGTGTCTGTTTTGATGCTGCACATCTCAATGAATCTATGACTCTATGCCATGGACCCTGAGGTCCGTGCGAGTCAAAAATTTGTTTTCTGAATGTCACTGTTTTAGTTTGCCAATAAAAGATTGAAAAACTCCGCATCTCCTGGTGATTGTCGACATTTTCTCTACGACAACCGCAACTTTGGGTGCAGTAAAATTGTGGCGAGTGCAGCTCTGTGGCGCAATGAAAAGCGTGTTAGATTTCAACAAATTTGGTAACTTTGCAATTCAATGTTTGTGTGTTTGAACCGCACTAGAATTGGAGTTAAATTCAGTTTTCAGCTGAATCATTGAGTGTTGTGCTGATTCATCGCCAATTCCTGTCGTCTGGAGTTCCCGTCCCTGCTGCTGACCAGAGGAAATTCATTACCTTCTTGGTTGTGAGTTTTTACAGAATCATATCGTTTGAAACATGATCAGATCAGAATCAGATGCTCATCCGCAAAACCTGCAAATTTCGTGCAGAAACCCACTGTGCAACGTGTTCTTGGATGTTGGAATGGTGAAGATTATTGACGATTGCAATATGTTTCATGTTACCTGTATGAACAGAAATTTTCGATTGCTTAAATGTCTTTATCCCATTGTATGTCAGGTTGTTGTGGATGAGCTGGGCAAAGACATTGACATGTTTGGTCAGCCATGATCATATCAAACGGCGGGTAGACAGTGAGAGAATTAATCCAAGGCTGTTGGTCTCACTTTTCTCACAAACCAGTTAGTCAGCGAACTGAGCTATCCGACTTCCATTCAATGCAGAGCTAAACTAAACAGATCAGTGCATTTGAATTATATAATATTTCATGTAGAATGAGCTGCTGCACCTTCCAACTCCATTAGCTCTTCTTATACTTAACATTTTCAATTGCAGGTGTTATGCAATTTCTTTCCTATGAATGTTAACCACTTCCAGAGTGTTTCCCTTTTACACCCCCATCCAGGCAGCCCAGAATCACTGTCGCTGTTTAATTCACTCCTTGTCTGCCTGCACGCACTTTTCGAATATTCTGGAATCAGCTCCTAAAATGTTTTTATTTCTGAAAATTCATCTCCGAATGCAATAACTCTCAGAATATAAAATGCCTGACCAAAATTATTTCCTGTGCCCCGCTGGGTTTGAAGTTCTAACGTCTAGTTTCCAATCACTGAAACGAGGAAATTTCCCTCATATTTACTCTTAAGATCTTCACATCAGCTGGATAACCTCTATTCGGACACAACTAAATCTTTCCTGATTTCTCCCACATTATTCTTTATCTAGGCCATCATTCCATTAAACTGCCCCTTTTCTTTTCTGGTGGCTTTATCTCCCAGTAAACCTCATTTCCTTCATTTCGAACAACATGGTATCATGGGCGTGTCATTCCTAACGTCTTTGTATTTCAGTAAACGGTGCCCGTGTCATTATTCATGCCCTTATATCCCTGCAAATTTCCACCTGAGAAAGGATGCATGAAAACTCATTCAATGCATGAAAACTCACCACTAAGCTGTGCAATCTTATTACCGAAACAGGAAAGGTGGAAGCAATTTCAATTACAGCTGCAACAGAATCGGGTCAAATCCCAGTCACATACTTGACTGTTGTTCTTATAGTTATTTCTTCTCTACGTGTGCTGAAGTTGCACAGTGAGGGATCAATTACTACTGCCAGACATACATCAGGGGATGGATGAAATGCTGAAGTTGTGGGACAAGAGCAGGTTTTTATTGACATAGACCATTCAGTGTTCGAATATCAGTCTTAGGAATTAGACAGAGAGCGATTTTGAGCAAAATTTGAGCAGGGACATTTACGCCATGACGTAATACCAAATTGTGTGGTTACTTTGTTGTTTCCCTCATTTGTGTGTTTTGCCTCATTGAGGATTTTGAAGTTAGCCTCTCTATACAAAAGTTTCGTGCTTTTGCACCATGATACAAAAGATGCAGTACAATAACACCCAACGGTGTTTCAGTCTACTTGTACAGATATTGACCCCTGGAAACAGCACTATGCACTCGCCTCGAGTCTGGAAAATAATTTGCTACATTCCCACTCTTATGGCTCTTTTCATTCCATCGGCTTCTGTTCTTCACAGAATCTGATTCAGCAGATCTTGTCACTGAGTCATTACTTTGTATGTGTTCAGATCATGTGAGCGGAATATCACAATCCATAACCCAGAAGTCAGACATTACTCAGGGAACCATACTCTGCTCTAGATCATTGCATGAACACCAGGAAGAAATATCTATGATCTTCAAAATTTACTCACCTGTTTTTCAGAAGCAAGATAAACAATTCCAGGTTTCTGCTTTTGTTGTCACACCGACAATGTTGTAAATGCTGGAACCAGTTGAGACTGTCCGCTCTTCCATATCAATTTTCTCCCCAGGAAGTCTGAAGATGATGGTCCGAATGGGATTCTTCTAAAAAGAAGAATCTTTTTATCGATTGATTTCTGGTTTAGGGCCGACCAGGCTCCCGCTGGGCCTCTACGCTAGCACTGATCACAGCAGTTTCCCGCAGTCTTCAGCGTTTTTGTAGCAAGTACCTTCGAGGATGACATCAAAAGGTATTTGCTGTTACTGTATGATATTCTACCAATAGAGACAGCTCTATCAATGGAGGCAGCTCAGTCCGCTGGGATTGGATAATTTCTGCAGTATGTCCTGCGGATCAGATACAATGCACTTTATCATTTAGATCATACAGAGTGAGAGTGCTCGAAAAGGCCAAGCGAGATTTCCCCACAGGAGTTTATTGTAGGTGGAACAATACCAGTGGCACTACCCTAACCCAGGAAAGAACCATCTCAGAAGTCCATTTGGCAAGTTTACTTTTCAGACTCTGGTCACCATGCTCCACGAGCCCTGCAGCCTGTGGGCAATAAGCACAATGAAGTTGGTGGTGGATCCCAAAATGAAAGTATAATTCTTCATTAATATGTCTAATAAAATGGGGGTGAGGGGATGGGCATTGTCAGAATGTAGACAATATCAAATACCAAAGCAGGTTATAATCTCCTTGAGTAAAATATTTACAACAGTTTTAGCAGTAGTGTTGGAAGTGGGGTAAGCTTCAACCCATCAAGGAAAAGCAAATCAACAATGACCAAAACATAATGAAAATGCTCACACCTTTGCAACTCACTGAAGTCTTTAAACATCTTTTGCAGTTGGCATTAGGTGGTCAGAGGTCGACTCACACATGTCAGAGAACATAGAACATAGAAACTACAGCACAAAACAGGCCCTTTCATCCACGATGTTCTGCCGAGATTTAATCCTAATGTAAAATATAATAACAACCTACACACCCCTCAATTCACTGCTATCCATGTGCAAGTCTAGAAGTTGCTTAAATGTCCCCAATAACTCTGCTTCCACCACTACCACTGGTAACGTATTCCATGCATTCACAGCTCTCTGTGTTAAAACAAAAACTACTTCTGACATCTCCTTTATCCCTTCCTCCTAATATCTTCAAACTATGAGGTTTCATACCAGTCAATCTTGTCCTGCAGAAAATACTCTAGCTATTGACTCTATCTATTCCTCCCATTATTTTGTACACCTCTATCAGGTCTCCTCTCTTCCTCCTTCTCTCCAGAGAGATATCCGAGCCTATTCAACATTTTTTTCAAAAGCCAAGCCCCCCAGTTCAAGCAGAATCCTGGTAAACCTTATTTGCACCCTCTCCCAAGCCTCTGTATCTTTCCTACAGTAGGGCGATCAGAACTGGACACAATATTTCAAGGAACTTGTAGAGCTGCAGCAAAACCTAACGGCTCTTAAACTCTATCCCCCCGTTGATGAAAGCCAAAACTCCATATGCTTTCTTAACAATCTTATCCACTTATATTGCAACTTTGAGGGATCTATGTACTTGCACATCCAAATCCCTCTGTTCCTCCACACTGCCTTAAATCCTATCTTTAATCCTATAGTCAGCATTCGAGCTCCACCTTCCAACATGCATCATTTCGCATTTATCCAGGTTGAACACAATCTGCCATTTCTCAGTCCAGCTCTGCATCCTGTCTATGTCGCGCTGCAGCCTACAGTAGCCATTTATACTATCGCTGACACCTCCAAACTTTATGTCATCTGCAAATTTTACAACCCTCCCCTCAACCTACTCATCCAAGTCATTTAAAAAAACTACAAAAAGCAGAGGCCCAAGTACAGAACCCTGGGAGACCCCACTCAACACTGACGTCTAGGCAGAATACTTTCTATCTACAGCTACTCTCTGCCTTCTATCAGCCAGCCAGTTCTGTGTATATCTGTTTAATGCCTGGAAACAGAGTGTTGATGGAGGGTTGTCTGTTTATGTCTGATTAATCGTCGGTGATAGGGGGTGGTGCAGGGTTGTGTGTGTTTTTCTGTATATATCTGCTTAATGACAGGAGACAGACTGGTGGTGGTCGAATGCTGTGTGTGTGTGTATTTATGTGCATATCTGCTCAATGGAAGGATAACAGGGCAGTGGTGGAGGGTTGTGTGTGTGTGTTTCTGTGTATATCTGTTTAATGGCACGAGATAGGGTTGTCCTGGAGGGGTGTGCCTATGATTCTGTGTATATCTATTTAAGGGCTGGAGACTGGTTGGTGGTGTGTGTGTTTCTGTGTGTATCTGTTCAGTGGCAGGAGACAAGGTGGTCATGAAGGGTTGTGTGTGTGTTCCTGCATAGACCTGCTCAATGGCAGGAGGCACGTTGTTCATGGAATGTTGTGCTTGCATGTGTGTTTCTGTGTGAATCTATTTAATTGCAGGAGATAGGGTGGTGGTGGAGAATTGTGTTTGCATGTGCGTTTATGTGTATATCTGTTTAAAGGCAGTAGGCAGGGTGTTCGTAGAAGTTTGTGTGTGTATATTTTCGTGTATAACTGTTTGATGAGAGGATGGTGGTCAAGGAGGTTTGAGTGAGTGTGCGTGTGTGTTTCTGTGCATATGTGCTTAATGGCACGAGACAATTTGGTGTGTGTATGTTATTGTGTATATCTGTCCAATGGCAGGAGGCAGGGTGTTCATGGAGTGTTGTGCATGTGGGTGTTTCTACGTATATCCTTTATAATGGCAGGAGACAGGGTGGTGGTGGAGGATATATGTCTGTGTTTCTGTGTCTAAGTGCTTATTGGTAGGAGACACGTTGGTGGTGGAGGTTTGTGTGTGTGTGTTTCTCTGCATATCTGTAAAATGGCAGGAGACAGGGTGGTGGTGGTGGAGGGGTGTGTGTGTGTTTCTGTGTATATCTGTTTAACACCAGGAGACAGAGGGTTGTTGGAGGGTTGTCTGTTTGTTTTTTTTTTCTGTGTCTGTCTGTTTAATGCTGGTGTTAGGGTGGTGGTACAGGGATGTGTATGTTTTTCTGTAAGTATCTGCTTAATGACGGGAGACAGACTGGTGGTGGAGGAGGGTTGTGTGTGTCTGTTTCTTTGTATATCTGATAAATTGCAGGAAACAGTGTGGTGGTGGAGCGTTCTGTATGTATGTGTGTTTCTGTGTATATCTGTTTAAGGGCAGGAGACAGGGTGATGGGAGAGGGATGTGTGCGTATTTCTGTGTATATCTGTTTTATGGGCTGGAGAGAGTGTGGTAGTGGAGGGTTGTGCGTGTGTGTTTATGTGTATATCTGGTGAACGGCAGGAAACGGGGTGGTGGTAAAGAGATGTGTATTTGTGTGTGTTTGTGTGTTTGTGTATATACCTGCTTAAAGGCAGGAGACACGTGGTAGTGGAGAGTTTCATGTTTGTCTTCCTGTATCTATGTGCTCACTGGCAGGAGACAGGGTGGTGGTGGACGGTTGTGTATGCATGTGCGTTTTTGCGTATATCCGTTTAAAGTCAGTAAGCAGGGTGTTCATAGAACATAGAATATAGATCATTATGGTGCAGTACAGGCCCTTCGGCCCACAATGTTGCACCGACCTGTCATTCCAATCTGAAGCCTATCTAACCTACACTATTCCATGTACGTCCATATGCTTGTCCAATGACGACATAAATTTACTTAAAGTTGGCGAAGCTACTACCATTGCAGGCAAAGCATTCCATACCCTTACTACTCTCTGAGTAAAGAAACTACCTCTGACATCTGTCCTATATCTGTCACCTCTCAATTTAAAGCTATGCCCCTCGTGCTCGCCGTCACCATACTTGGAAAAATGCTCTCCCTGTCCACCCTATCTAATTCTCTGATTATCTTATATGTCTCTATTGAGTCATGTCTCAAACTTCTCTCCAACGAAAAGAGCCTCAAGTCCCTCAGACTTTCCTCAGACGACCTTCTCTCCATACCAGGCAAGATCCTAGTAAATCTCTTCTGCACTCTTTCCAAAGCATACTTGGTATACTTCTTATATTGCAGTGACCAGAACTGTACACAATACTCCAAGTGCGGCCGCACCAGAGTTTTGTACAGATGTAGCATAACCTCATGGTTTCAGAACTCGATCCCTATATGAATGCCTTCCTAACAACACAGTCAACCTGGGTGGCAACTTTCAAGGATCTGTGTACCTGGACACCGAGATCTCTCTGCTCATCTACACTACCAAGAATCTTATCATAAGCCCAGTACTTTGAATTGCCTTTCCTCCGACCAAAGTGCATCACCTCTCACTTGTCCACATTAAACTCCATTTGCCACCTCTCAGCCCAGCTCTGCAGCTTATCTATGTCTCTCTGTAACCTACAACATCTTTCGTCACTATCCACAACTCCACCGACCTTAGTGTTGTATGCAAATTTACTAATCCTCCCTTCTACTCCCTCATCCAGGTCGTTTATAAAAATGATGAACAGCAGTGGACCCAACACCAACCCTTGCGGCACATCACGAGTAACTGAACTCCAGATGAACATTTCCCATCAACCACCACCCTCTGTCTTCTTTCAGCAAGTCAATTACTGATCCAACCTGCTATATCTCCTACAATCCCATTCCTCCGCATTTTGAACGATAGCCTACTGTGGGGAACCTTATCAAATGCGTTGCTGATATCCATATAAACCACATCATCCAGTTTACTCTCATCTACCTGTTTGGTCACTTTCTCAAAGAACTCAATACGGTTTGTGAGGCACGACTTAACCTTCACAAAACCGTGCTGACTCTCCATTATCAAATTATTATTTTCTAGATGATTGTAAATCCTATCTGTTATAACCTTTTCGAACACTTTACCAATAACTGAAGTAAGGCTCACTGGTGTATAATTATCAGTGTTGTCTCTACTACCCTGCTTGAACAGGGGAACCACATTTGCTATCCTCCAGTCTTCTAGCACTATTCCTGTAGACAATGACGATTTAAAGATCAATGCCAAAGGCTCGGCAACCTCCTCCCTTGCTTCCCAGAGGATCCCAGGCTAAATCCCATCCAGCCCAGTGGACTTATCTATTTTCACACTCTGCAGGATTTCTAATACCTCTTCATTGTGAACCTCAATCCCACCGAGTCTAGTCGCCTGTATCTCAGTATTCTCCTCGTCAACATTGTCGATTTCTACAGTGAATACTGTCGAAAAATATTCATTTAGTGCTTTCTCTATCTCCTCCGACTCTTCACAGAACTTCCCATCAATATCCTTGATTGCCCCTAATTTTACTCTTGTCATTCTTTTATTCCTTAAATACCTATAGAAAGCTTTATGGTTTACCCTGATCCTATCGGCCAACAACTTCTCATGTCTCCTCCTGACTCTTCTGAGCTCTCTCTTTAGGTCTTTCCTGGCTACCTTGTAACCCTCAAGTGCCCTACTGAGCATTCACATCTCATCCGACCATAAGCCTCCCTCTTCCTCTTGACCAGAGATTCTACTTCCTTCGTAAACCACGGCTCCTGCGCTCTACAGCTTCCTCCCTGCCTGACAGGAACATATTTATCTAGGACTCTCAGGAGTGTTTCCTTGAATAAGCTCCACATTTCTAATGTGCCATTCCCTGCAGGTTCCTTCCCCATCGTATACTTCCTAAATCTTGCCTAATCGCATCGTAACTGTCATTCCCTCAGCTGTAAATTTAGTGGAAGTTGTGTGTGTGTGCATTTCCATGTATAACTGTTTGATGACAGGAGACAGGGTGGTCGAGGAGATTTGAGTGAGTGAGTGTGTGTTTCCATGTATATGTGCTTACTGGCACGAGACAGTTTGATGTGTGTGTTTTTTGTGTATATCTGTCCAATGGCAGGAGGCAGGGTGTTCATGGAGTTTTGTGTGTGCGTGTGTGTGTTTGTTTGTGAGTTTCTGCATACATCTTTTTAATGCAGGAAACAGGGTGGTGGTTGAGGGATGTGTGTGTGTTTGTGTGTATATCTGCTTAAAGACAGGAGACAGGGTGGTGGTGGAGGGTTGTGCATTGGGTTCAGTGTCTACCTGTTTAATGTCAGGAGGCAGGATGGTCATATTGGGTTGAGTGCATGTGTGTCAATGTGTATATATATTTAAGGGCTAGAGACAGGGTGGGAGTGGAGTGTGCTGTGTGTGTGTTTCTGTGTATAACTGTTTAATGGCAGGTGGCATGTTGGTGTGGAGGGTTGTGTGTGTGCTTCTGCGTATATATGCTAAATGGCAGGTGACATGATTGTGTCTGAGTGTTTCTCTGTATACCTGCTCAATTGCAGGAGACAGGATTGTCATGGAGGGTTGTGTGTGTTTCTGCGTATCTCTATTCAATGTCAGGAGACAGTGGTGTTGAAGTGTAGAGTGTCTGTGTTTCTGTGTCTGCGTGCTTAGTGTCAGGTGACAGGGTGGTGGAGGGTTGTGTATGTTTCTGTGTATACCTGTTTAAAGTCAGTAGACAGGGTGTTCGTAGAAGGTTGTATGTGTGTTTCTGTGTATATCTGTTTAATGGCAGGTACAGGGTAGTGGTCGAGGTTGGTGTGTGTGTGTTTCTGTGTATATATGTTTAATTGCAGGAGACGTGGTGGTGCTTGAGGGTTGTGTGTGCGTTTCTGTGTATACCTGCTTAATGGCAGGCAACAAGATGTTGGTCGGGGGTTTTGTGTGTGTTTGTGTGTGGGTGTTTCTGTGTGTATCTGTTTAATGGCATAAAACAATGTGGTGGTTAACAGTTGTGTGTTTGTGCATTTATACGTATATCTGTTTAATCGCAGGGGACAGGGTTGTGGTGGAGGGTTGTGTGTGTGTTTTTCTGTGCATGTCTGTTTAATGGCAGGAGACAGGGTGATGGTGTCGAGATTAGTTTGTGTTTCTGTTTATATCGGTTTAATCGCCAGAGAGAGTGTGATGGTGGAGGGATGTGTCTGTGTGTGTTTATGTGTATGTCTGATTAACGGCAGCAAACGGGGTGGTGGTGGAGGGTTCTGTATATGTGTGTGTTTCTGTGTATATCTGTTTCAGGGCAGGAGACATGATGGTGGTCAAGGCTTGTGTGCGTGTACTTTTATATATATCTGCTAAATGGCAGCAGACCAGGGTGGTGGTGGACGGACGTGTGCGTGTTTGTGTGTATATCTGTTTAATGTCAGCAGACAGGGTGGCGGTCGAGGATTGTGTGTGTGTGTTTTTCTATGTATATCTGTTTAGTGTCAGGAGAAATGGTTGTGGTTCAATTGTAGAGTGCGTGTTTGAATGTATATCCACTTAGTGGCAGGAAATAAGGTTGTGATGGAGGACTGTGTGTGTGTTTCTGCATGTATCTATTTAATGGCTGCTGACAGGGAGGTAGTGGGGGGTTTGTGTGTTTCTATATATATAGTTAATTGCAGGAGACAGGCTGGCAATGAAGGTTTGTGTGTGTGCTTCTGTGTATATCTGTTTTAGGGCAGGAGACAGGGTGATGGTTGAGGGTTGTGTGTGTGTATTTCTGTGTATATCTGCTCAATGGCACGAGAACAGTGTGGTGGTGGAGGGTTATGTGTGTGTGTGTTTGTGTGTGTGTGTGTGTGTCTGTGTGTGTGTGTGTGTGTGTGTGTGTGTGTGTTTCTGTGTATATCAGTTTAATGCCAGGAGACAGAGTGTTGGTGTAGGGTTGTCTGTGCGTTTTTTTTTTGTGCCAGTCTCTTTAATGGTAGTTGATAAGGTGGTGGTGCAGGGTTGTGTGCGTTTTTCTGTATATATCTGCTTAATGACAGGAGACAGACTGGTGTTCGTGGAGGGTTGTGTGCATGTGTGTTTCTGTGTATATCTGTTTAATGGCAGGAGACAGGGTGGTGCTGAAGATATGCGTGTATGTTTCTGTGTACAACTGTTTATTTGCAGGAGACAGGGTGTTGGAGGAGGATGGTGTGTGTGTGTTTCTGTGTATATCTGTTTAATTTCAGGAGACAGGGTGGTGGTGGAGGGATTTGTATATGTGTTACTGTATATATCTGTTTATGGGTAGGAGATGGGGTGTCATGGAGGTTTGTGTATGTGTGTGTGTTTATGTGTATGTCTGTTTAAGGACTGGTGACAGGGTGGTGGTGGAGGGTTGTGTGTGTATTTCTGTATATCTCTGCTTAATAATAGGAGAACAAGGTGGTGTTGGAGGATTGTGTGTGTGTGTTTCTGTGTGCACCTGTTTAACAGCAGGAGACAGGGTGTTCATTGAGTGTTGTGTGCGTGTGTTTCTGTATACATCGATTTAAGGGCTGCAGACAGGGTGGTGGTGGAGGGTAGTGTGCGTGCGTGTTTAATGACAGGAGACAGTGGTGGAGGAGGAACGTGTTTGTGTTTCTGTGTTTAACTGCTTAATGACAGGAGACAGGGTGGTGCTGGAAATATGTGTGTATGTTTCTGTATGTATCGGTTTAATTGCAGGACACGGTGGTGGAGGAGGCTGGTGTGTGTGTGTTTCTGCGTAAATCTATTTAATGGCAAGACACCGTGTGGAGTGGAGGGTAGAATGTCTATGTTTCTGTGTCTATGTGCTTACTTGCAGGAGACAGGATGGCGGTGGAGGGTTGTATATGTAAGAGTGTTTCTTTGTATATCTGTTTAATGGCAGGAGACACGGTGGTGACCGAGAGTTGTGAGTGTTTGTTTCTGTGTATATCTTTTTAATGGCAGGAGACAGGGTGGTGGCCAAGAGTTGGGTGTGTTTGTTTCTGTGTATATCTGTTTAATGGCAGGAGACAGGGAGTTGGTCGAGGGTTGTGTGTGTTTCTGTGTATGTCTGTTTAATTGCAGGAGACAGGGTGGTGGTAGAAGGTGGTGTATGCGTGTTTCTCTGTATATCTGAAAAATCGTAGGAGACAGGGTGGTGATGGAAGTTTGTGTGTGTTTGTGTTCCTGTGTATATCTGTTTAATGAAAGGAGACAGGGTGGTGGTGGAGGGTTGCTGTATGTTTCTGTAAATTTCTGTTTAATAGCAGCAGACAGCGTGGTGGTGGAGGATGGTGAGTGTGTGTTTCTGTGTATAACTGTTTAATAGCCGGAGACAGGGTGGTGCTGGAGTTTTGTGTGTGTATTTCTGTACATATCTGTTTAATTACAGGAGACAGGTGGAGGGTTGCGTGTGTGTTTCTGTGTATACCTGCTCAATGACAGGAGACAAATTGGGTGTAGGATTGTGTGGGCGTGTGTTCCTGTGTATGTCTGTTTAATTGCAGGAGACAGCGTGGTGGTGAAGGATTGTGTGTGTGTTTCTGTGTATGTCTATTTAATGGTAAGAGACAGGGGGATGGTGTCGAGATGTGTGTGTGTTTTTTTTTTATACCTGTTTAATTGCCGGTGAGTGTGTGATGATAGACCATTGTGTGTGTGAGTGTGTGTGCGTGTGTTTCTGTGTAGATCTGTGTAATGGCAGGAGACAGTGTGGTCGTGAATGATTGTGTGTGTGTGTGTTTCTGTTATATTTGTTTAATGGCAAGAGACAAGAAGGTGTTTTAGAGATTTGTGTGTGTTTCTGTGTATATCTGCTTATTGTTCGGAGGCAAAGTGTTGGTGCAGGGTTGTATGTGTATGTGCTTCTGTGTATATCTGCTTGATGGCGTGAGACAACGTGGCGGTGGAGGCTTGTGTTTTGTGTTTTAGTGTATATCTGATTAGTGGCAAGAAACAGGGTAGTGGTGGAAGGTTGTGTGCTGGTGTTTCTGTCAATAACAGTTTAACAACAGGAGACAGGTATTGGTGCAGGTTGGTGTGCATGTTTTTCTGCATTTAACGTGAACCGTACAATTTGCTGCAGAGACATTCACACCTGGACACGAGCCACATTGAGAATAACTGAGTTGGAAACGTTTTGGAACTGACTTGGAAGAGTGTCTTTTTTTAACGTTTTCAAGATGTCAATTACGCTGAACAGCAACACGCTATTGGAAACAGAAAGGTGAAAGGTAGAATGGCTTCAGGTTTCAGTGCTGGATGCCACAGAGCACTAGCAGGGCTGGCATAGGCCTGTTTCTGTAGTGTAGTGGTCATCACGTTCGCCTCACACGCGAAAGGTCCCCAGTTCGAAACTGGGCGGAAACTGCTTTGTTCTTTAACTGCAGCCTTTTACATGGACAAGAACGGAGCTGACTTGCTTGCTTTCCCATCTGCAAACCTGCCTTCGAGTTTGCTTAAACAAATCTGCTCTCGTCGTGAAATGCAATGCAGTTCCATTTACTAACAGTGCAAAGCATTGTAAAGTTTTTCTCCTACCTGGTTCTGATCATATGCCATTCTGTTTGAGAGTGCGTTACCCCCTTCTGATCCTTCCATGAAAAGCATTACTGCATTTGCATTCCTGGCGCAGGCGGCCCGGTTCAAAGATAGGGAAGAAGCCGATGCGCTGGTGTCACAATGCACTACGGATTCCTGAACTAATCTGTCTGACAAATGTATCCCAAAGTCGTCTCTGAAAGACCTCATTTGGAAGGTGTCTGTCGTTATTCAACGTGCGAGAATTGGCACCAGAGATCCTGAATCATGTTTTGGAGCAGTTCGCAGGTTGGTGGCTCATTCAATCAGCAACAGCAATAAAAGAAATTACACTCTCAGAGGTGCGCCCCGAGATCTAAGCCACGTTGGAACTGAAACGGAGGAATCGACAGAGAGACTACAGAATGACATCGCATCCATTTGGTTTTCTTGAAATCACTGACGAGCAGGAAAATGTAAACGGGAGGGCGAGTGGGGAAGTGGGGCAGTTGCAGCTCTGGTGAAATTCCTTCTTTGTGATTCACTCAGCAACCAGACACGTGAAGGTGACTCAGGCGTGAGAGCTCTTCACATCGTGAACAAAAAGCAATCAAGGGCAGTTAGCACCTCTTCCGGAGTGGGGCTGGGGTGAGGTAATTACCTTTTGATTTCTGTTACTATGTTGAGAAACTGCCTTTTAGATTGAGGTGAAAAGAAACTGCATTTCTTAAAAGCACCATGGAATTTGTTAAACTCTATTGAGACGCTTCTCATCGATTCCCACACAGGTTTCCGACTCAGTTGGTATCCATGAGGCTCATGTCCAGGTGTGAACATCTCTGCAAAAAATTGCACGGTGAAGGTAAAAGGCAAGGAAAGTGGCATCTCGAACCGGCCCCGAGGTCAGACCTTCCTCACGATGCAATCTGTCGTTCTCGGATTGGAATGCGACCTCCGGTTTTAGGGTGGAACTTTCTTTGGGAACCTTATTCTGCAAAACAGACACAGTGACTGAAACTATGCTGCACGGTATGATTTGGGACACGGCCTGCTCAGCTTTGTGCATTTTCCCTGTAGTCCGGTGTGTTTCATGTTCCGTGTAAACGTGAAAGTTGTCCTGTTTCGAGCAATGGGTGAAATCATTTAGCAAAGCAAGAATCCGAATTGCAGTAATGTCAAGCAGCTGATGGTAATTTGACCCAGTCATAACCGATCATATATTGTCACGCACTCACAGATACATTTGTAGCTGAATCCAGTCTGAGAAGATAGACTCAGCTTACCAGTGATTTTTGTCTGTATTGATGGGCTGTCATTATCTGCTGAGAAATTGATATTGTTGACGGGCACATCCGAGCTGCTGTGTGAGTCAGAGAGGGATCAGAGAACCCTTTTCACGTGAGTTTGCATCTGTTGTTATGCAGGAGCACAATTGGAATGGCAAGAAAATGGCGAGGCGGGCGTGTTGGTAGTGTGGCCGATCGGTCTAAGGCGCTGGATTAAAGCTCCAGTTTCGACAGAGGCGTGGGTTCTTCTGAACCATTTTTTCTGAACAGCTCCATCGGCACAGCTTGTTAAAATGCTGTTTCGATCCCTGCTGCATTTCTGTTTAAAACAGAAGAAAAATGGGGTACCCCTTTAGTCAGGGGTAAGTGTAGGATATGGGAATAGGTCTGGTTGGTATTGTCTTCAGAGAATCGTGTTGGAGTTGTTGGGCCGAAGAGCCTGTGTCCACACTGAAGCAATTCTAATTCTAACATTCATATGGATCGTTTCCCTTCCAGTCGTTCCACCTTCGGTGTTTAAATTGAATGTGTTTCCCTCTGTTTCTCTCCATGATCTTCATTAAGAACTCTGTAGCGTCAATGATGCCAGTCTTATATCATTTCAGAACCAATGAATTTCTATATCTTGCATTACTGTTCACTCCCCGGTGTATGGTGCTCCAAGATGGACAGGGCATTTGAGCGGCTTGGACACACCTCTTTCAAGCTGTTTAAACAAGAAATTGCTGGAAAAAATCAGCAGATCTAGCAGCATCTGTGGAGACAGAGAGACAGAGACAGTGTTTGAAGTCCAGCGTGACCCTTATTCAGAACTGAAAAAAACTCCTTAATCCCTTGACAAAAGTGATCGAGGGATGATGGGATACAGAGCATGTGGAGATGCAATGCCATAAAGGAACGAGCTTTTAATTGTAGTGAACGAGAAACAGATGTAAAATGGGTGTAAATTAAAGTGTAAACGGGAGAAATGCATTCTCTCTATTGAGTGCAAAATAGACAAGTCACAGACAAGGTGATAGGGAAACCAGGAAGCAGAATTTATGAAAAATGGAGAACAGCCATAATGGGGTCAGGCTGTGTAATTATGGAATTGAATATTAACTCCTACAGGCTGTAATATACCAAAGTGCAAAGTGAGTTGTTACTCAAGCTTGGGTTGTGCTTCTTTGGAACATTACAGCAGTTCAGGACCGAAAAGTCAGCATGAGAACAATGTAGGTTATTGGAATGGGAAGCAATTGGAAGGTCAGGATTATTCCTACAGACAGAGTGGAAGCGTTCCTTAAAACAGTCTCTGTTTGGTCTCCCAAATGTAAGGGGGACTGCATTGTGAGCAGCAATGACAGGATTGAACGTATACAAGTGGAATGCTGCTTCAACTGATTGGGGCCTTGGACATTGAGGATTGAAGAGGTGAATGGGCAAGTGTTGCACCTTCTGCAATTGCATGAGAAGGTGCCATGGGGACAGTGGGGAAGTGTTCAGGGTGATGGTGGTGTCACAGAAGGAATGGTCCCCATGTAATGCTGACAGTGGACGGGAGGGGAAGATGTGTTTGATGATGTAGTCCTGCTGGAGGTGGTGGAAGTGGCCAAGGATGATTCCATGAATGTGGATTCTGGGAAGGAGGGGACGGAGTGAGGGCGACACTGTGGGCAATGGGACAGTGACAGCTGAAGGCCCTGTCCACCAGAGTTAGGGGATTTCAGGTTTGAAGAAAAAGTAGGTCACGTCAGAGGCAGCTCACTGCAATGTGGCATCATCAAACAGAAACAACAGAGCTGGAGAAACTGGGAGAATGGAGTCAGCCTCCGCTGATCATGTGTTCATCCACATGCAGAAGTTCCTCCTGAATGATTGAAAAGAACCAAACCTTTAGATTGAGGATTTCTGTGTCACATCTGGTCTAAACAGGGATGAGGAAATAAACCCAGAGGAATGTCAGTGGACATACAGGAGCAGACATTCAAGCAGATATCCCATAACACTCAGCAATTATTGTTTCTGTTCAAAAAAGAAGGACTTGGAAGAAGATGAACCGCCCGTGGTTGACAAAATCTGTCAAGGATACTATTCCATCGCAAATTAACGAGCATTCGTGTGTGCCCAGATTTAGGGTGAATATTTCAGGGACAATGAGCAGATGCTGGGCATGAATGTCAACTGTGCTGCCTGAATTGCCCCCAGAAACCCCTGCCATTGCTGCCCCATCCTCTTCCCTGCTCATCTCTCCTTCCTGATTCCAGGTTACCCTGTCCAATTACAAAGCGCATTGTCTCACATTATGGTTCCTATCTGAGGCTTTTTGAACAGGTCTACCTGCCCTGCACTAGCATCAAGGTGTGTTTTGTGCTGCCACTTTGCTTCTGGTCTCAGTGTGACTCGACCTCTACATTCATGTTGTTTTACACCTCCCACTCACATCTCATTACAGAAAGTTTCCTTCTTGGAGTTTCCTTATTAAAATCACCTCCCCCCCCACCCCGCCCCGCACTGAATTCACACTGTGATCCAAATTTTAACAAGTATACTCAGCCTTCATCTCACTCTGCTAAAGGTAACTGCATGCTTACCGAGTGGAAAAAGAATTCCCTTTCTTACTTGGATTTGGTTAGATATACACTTTCAGTGTAGGGATAATCACCCTCTTTCGACAAAGGAATTTAAGGGTTTGACTTCCTAATGGCACTGGTAAGGGTTTCATGCTGTCTTAGTATTGATATTTTAATTAAAAACAAATCACAGTATAAAGTTTTGTCTGTGTTGTTTACCTGTCATTTTGAATATTGTTTCAAATTTTCAGCGCTTACGATTAAATGTTTGTTCTTGAAGTTAGTATTAGATGGAGTGGAGGAGGTTGAAAAGTGAAGTTATAGAAGTTTATAAAATCATGAGAGGCATCGACTGGGTGGAGAGCCAAGGAGAGGGGTGGCGGGCGTGGGGGGTTGGAGGGATGGGGTTAGTTCAAACATAGAGTACATCGCTTTAAGATGAAAGGGAGAAGATTTAAAAGGGCCAATGGTGCAATTTTGGACATATAGGGTGATGTGTGTATGGAACAAACTGCAAGAGGAAGAGTGGTAGATGAAAGTACAGTTGCAACATTTAAAAGACATTTGGTCAAATATATAAATGGGAAACGTTTAGAGGCATATGGGACACGTGAAAGCAGATGGGACTAGTTTAGTTAAGCATGGACAAGTTGGACCAAAGTGTCTGTTCGTGCATGATCTGACTGTATGAATCTAGAAAGCGAGAAAAGGGGAACAAAAGATATAATGTAAGTAAATTGGCAAGAAATATAAAAACAAGCATCACAAAATTTTCTGTGTATATATAAAAGAGTTCAAAATGAGTGTGTGACCTTAGGTAGAAGTGAAGTCTGGAAAGTATTTTGAGGCCATTTGGAGGATGTGACTGGGGAACTGGCTACAGGGAACAGGCCAAAATTTACACCAGTACTTTGCATTTTTCCTCACTGGAGAAGGCACTGTAGCATGTCAATGATATAGACAAAATGTTAATGGGAGGCAAGGTTCTGAACTGTCTCTAACAAAACGAACAAGATTTTTAACAAACAGATAAAAGTAAGGGTAGACCGGTCAGCAGTAATTCACAGTTGTTTTTTTCTTAAAAGAAAACTGGTTACAGAATGACTGGTGGGACTTTGTGAAAGATTCCATAACTCTCTCGATTTCAGGACTATTCCAGCGAAACTGGAGAACCTCCAATGTGGCGCCTGTCTTCAAGAAAAGAATGAGACAGAAGGCAGGAAACATTTAACCCAACCATTATTACTGGGAATCTGCGAGAGTCTATTATTAAGGCAAGAATTGAAGGGCACTGAGAAAAGCTTCACGCAGAGTCAGCAGAGTTTTATGAATGGGAAACTATATTTTGCCTGCAAAGTTATTCTGAGATCCCTGAAAATGTAACGTGCGGACTTGATAAAGGGGAACTGGCACACATATGGCTTTCCAGAGATCTTCCACAAGGTATCACAAAATAAAAGTTCTTACACAAGCTCGTAGTGTTACAGACAATGTATTAGCATGGGATAATGGGTGGTTAACATGTAGAAATCGGAGAGTCAGGATTAATGGATCGTTATGATAAAGACATATCTACTGAGATATCACACATACCAGTCCGATGGCATCAGTTATTTACAGTCTATTCTGACAGCCTGACGGCGGGAGCTGAATGCAATATACATCCGAGTTTGAGAATGAGACTGCGAACGAAAAGGTAGGCTGTTATTTAATGAAGATGACTGCCAACAAAGGAGCAGTAAAAAAGGATTGGAGTGTTCCTGTGTATGAAACATTATGTCAGCGTGGTGTTGCAGCAAGTAACTAGAATGATACAATACGCAAATTCCTGGGATGAAAGGGTTGAATTATTGAATACATCTGAAATGGTGAGGCGATTATTCATTGTGCTTGAAATGAATGAGCGTGATATTACTGAAACGTAAAGGATACAGCGGGGGCTTCACAAGGTAGATGCTGAGAATGTGTTTCCACACCTGGGCAGAGTCTCAAACTCAGAGACAGAATAAGGAATATCGATTTAAAACTGAGATACAAAGAAATGTCTTCTTTCAGGAGGTCGTGAAGTCTGAATTACACTAACCCAGAGAGTTGTGAAGGCTGGGTCACTGAATGTTTTTACAGATGGGCTGGATTGGATTTTGACATATCAGCAAGTTGAGGGATATGGGGGGTTAGCAGGAGAGTGGAGTTGAGCCCTGGAAGTTGAGAGAACGTCCCCTCCAGGTGACCTCTGTCAGTATGGGGAATTGAACATGCGCTATTGGCCTTCCTCTGCATTACAAACCAGGGGTGAACAGGAAAGTGGCGTTGAGCCCTGGAGGCTGAGAGAACGTCCCCTCCAGGTGACCTCTGTCAGTGTGGGGAACTGAACCGGCGCTATTGGCCTTCCTCTGCATTACAAACCAGCCGTCCAGCCAACTGAGTGGGAGCCTGTGTAACTGTTTCAGACAGAAACAATCACACACAAAGTACAAGAGAAACATTCATAACAAGGAAAAAGGTACAATTCAGGTAACGGTCAAGGTACCAGCTGAGAATAAAGATGTTCTCTGCTGGAAATTGTGGAAACAAGTGTTTAGATGCTGTGTTGAGCTGAATGCAATAAAGTGACACAAGCAAAATAACTAGAATATCAATAGTGTTGAGATATCGACAACTATTAAATAACAGTATATTTCTGATTGGTCTGTATGAAGGATGCTTACTATTGCATGAAAATAGAAAGCTGATGGGACATATTGGGAGGAGAGTCCCTCCCCCTGGGAAATGCCTAAGGAACACATGCTTGAAGAAACCCAGGATAAAAATGCCTGAGTGTCGTCTGGTCAGTGACAGGAAGCCGGGGGCTGAATGACTGAAAGTTCCTATAACATGGAGCTCAGGAGACAGTTAGATCACTCCCGATATTAAGTGGTAGAGCACGTTTGAAGTACGGAATGGCCTCATGATGGATTTCAATTTCGTGTGCATGTAATTTTAATTTTTAAAAAACACACTGTTCCTTCCCTTCCGGTTTTCCACATTGGGGCACTGTCATTCTCCTGAAACTGGGAATTGTTTGGAATGTTATCTGGAACCTTCCATAATCAGCACTCTCCAGAGCATTCTATAAATGAGTGGGGGTATCACAAAGGCGAGAGAGAGGAGGGAAAGGTGCTGCCTGCAGCAGTGAGAATGTTGGAGCATGAGCCTTGTTCTGAGGTAGGTGCTATAACAGATATACAGTGAGTGTGAGGGAACAGAGAGAATACGGTGTCCCTTATCCTGACAGAGTGGGGAAAGGTATTGATGCTTGCCCTGTATTGCTGGACATTTCTTCAGACCACAGATACTGCACTGAGCTGGGTTGTTGAGCTCAGAGCATGCTCGGTGGGTCTGGTGGTGTGGTTCCCTTTGAGAAGAGAATGGTCACCCTCTCTACTACCTCATCTACCAGTACATCAATGCCCCTGTCGACAAACCCGTGTTGTAATTGCCCCTTATGGATGGATAGAGCTCCTAAAGATGGTGGAATCAAGGGTTATGGGGATTAGGCAGGAACAGGATACCGATTGTGGATGATCAGCCATAATCATAATGAATGCTGGTGCTAGCTCGAAGGGCCAAATGGCCTGCTCCTGCACCTATTGTCTATTGTCTATTATCTATTGTCTTATCTGCTATGCTCGGCCTCCACTGGGCAGGGCATCTCCGAACTGAGAAAGCTCAATTATTTGCCCACTGGCATTTACTTTTGGCATCAGTGCCATGGATTATGGAATATCCAGGGATTTCCGGCGATGGTGAGTACCTACAACTATGCTGAGTGGGAGAAATCAGACTGGCATTGAATGACAGGGACACTATGCATTGGGGTGGGTAGTTAATGAGGTGAGTTCGATAAGATAGCACCAGGAAACTAGCTCAGTCTCATACAGACATAACCTCTGTCACTCAATGAAAATGACACTGAGAGAAATTAGTGTTAGATTCAGCCCAGAGTCAAAGACGCTGCTGACCCCACTCCCAGGTACAAAGCTGCATAACAATTCCTTATCCAAAACTCTCCATCATCTGAACTCACACCAATATCCCATTCACCCATCATTCCTGGTAATGTTGGCTTATGTTACCAGATGCTATCGACATGTCTACATTCAGAATTTTGAAACCTCTGAACATATCTTTCCATGACATTGTTTCTCAAGCCCCCCCCCCCCCCCCCCCCCACACACACACACACACACACTGTCTATATCCCAAACTACTTTCTTTTACAGTCATACAATCCTACTGCACGGACACAGGCCCTTCAGCCAGAACTGGTCCATTCCGACCAAAATGCCAGTCCACATTGACACCATATCCCTGCACTTGGCCCATACCCTTCTCAGCCTTTCTTATCCATGCGTTTTTCCAACAAAATGCAGCGAGATTTTGTAACATCGAGAAAGGCATCAAGAAAAATCTCGCTGAATCTACCATTCATCTCACTACGGTGCTCAGTTTACATAGAAACAGTTTGACTGCAGCTTAGCACCAAGAAGGAGAACAAACACTGGTGGGAGATGCGCATGGAAGACAATGCTGCAGGGAAAACTTTGTTTATGTTATAAACAGGAAATTAGATACCCAAGAATTTGCAGGAAAACCTCAACGGGTCTGGTTGCATCTGCAGGAAGAAAGTCGAAAAGTGTGGCCCCCGAAGAGCACAGCATGTGCTGTGTTTGCGGTTTCTCCTCGTGTTTGTGTGGTTTTCATCCCACAGTCTAAAATTGCATAGGATAGGTTCAGTGGCCTTAATAAACTGCCCCAAAGTATCCAGGAAAATGCAGGTTAGTTGGATTGTGTAAGAGAAATGTAGAGTTACTGGGGTAACGTATGGGTGTGTTGGTCAGCATGTTATCTGGAGGGTCACTGTGGACTCGATGGGGCAAATGGCCTGTTTCCACACTGCAGGGTTTCCCTAGTTTCTATTTAGCTGTCTGTGTTTGGAAACACTTCCCAGCATCCTGCCTCCAAGTGCTGACCCAATTTGGCTCACAAAAGTGTTACACCATCCGTTTGTCTGAAATGAACTCCATCAGCCACTCCTCGGCCCTTAGGCACATCTTATCAGGGTCCCATTTTACTCTGAGTTAACCATCTTTACTGTCCACTAGCTCACCAATTTTGGTGTAACCTGCAAACTCACTAACCATTCTTACTAATATTCACATCCAAATCATTTCATAAATGACAAAATCCATTAGATCCTTGTGGTACACTGCTAGTCACAGGCCTCCAGTCCAAATAAAGTATGCCACAAAAGCATTACCTTCATCTCTTACCTTTGAGCGAATTAACTACAACTCTCCCTGTATTCCATGCGATCTAACCATGCTTAACAGTTTACCACGTGGAACCCTTTTGAATGCCTTATTAAAGTTCATATTCTATTCCACAGTTCTATTTTTGTGCCTTCATCAATCTTATTCTTCACTTCTTCAATAAACTCAATCAAATTATTGAGACAAGATTTTCACATGCAAAGTCATGTTGACTATCGCTAATTGGAATTTACCTTCCCAAACACAAGTAAGTCCTGTCCCTCAGAATCCCCTCCAACAACTTACCCACTAGTGACATCAGGCCCACCGGTCTATAGTTTCCTCACTTTTCCTTGCCAACTGTTCTTAAACAATGGCACAACCTTACCTGTGGCTGTCCATGATCAAAATATCTCAGCTAGATATCGAACAATGGCTTCCCTAGCTTCCCAACAGATTCTGGGATACACCTGATCAGGTCGTAAAACACAGAACAGTGCAGCACAGTAGAGGCCCTTGAGCTGTTGATGTTGTGCCGGCAGTTTCTTCTACTCTAAGATCAGATTAACATATGTGCCCTTCATTGTACTAACTTCCAAGTGCCTATCCAAGAGTCACATAAAAGGTCAGAGGGAGTTATGCACCTTAATGCATTTTAGGATGGCCAGCTCCTCATCTTCTGTAATATGGACACTTTTATCACTATTCATTTCCACAATTTCTCGACCTTCCATATCCTACTCTGCAGTAAATACTGATGCAAAATATTTATGTAGTATCTCACCAATCTCCTGGAGTTCCACACATAGGTCACTTTGCTGATTTTTAAAAGGCCCTGTCCTCTCCCTAGTTACTCTTTTGAGCTCAATGTAATGGTAGAATCTCTTTGCATTGTCCCTTACCTTATTTTCGAAAGATATCTTATGCCCCCAGTTTACCCTCCCCATTTCCCTCTTGAGTATTAGCCTCTAGCCCTGGTACTCCTCGATGGATTCACTCAATCCCTACTATATGTACCTATCGTTTGCTTCCGTCTTTTTCTTGAACAGAACCTCAATTCCGCTCGCCATCCAGCATTCCCGACCAGCCTTGCATTGCTCATGAACCGGAACATACTCTACCTAGAACCCTGTAATCTCATTTGTGAACGCCTCCCACTTTCCTGCCACGAGCTTCTCCCAAGCAGCTTTTGAACTTGCCAATATAAAACGTTCAAAGTTGGCCTGATTCAATTTAGAACTTTACCAGTTATGTCAGGACTGTTCTTCACCATAAGTATTTTAAAACTGGTAGTTACTGAATAACAGGCTCAAGAAGCAGAATGGTCTCCTCCTGTCCCTCTGGAACAGACTCAGTAGGTTGAATGGCCTCCTCCTGTCCCTCTGTAACAGGCTCAATGGGCTGAATGGCCTCTTACTGTCTCTCTGTAACAGGCTCAATCGGCTGAGTGGCCTCCTCCTGTCCATTTGCAACAGACTCGAGAGGCTGAATGGCTTCCTCCTGCCCATTTGCAATAGACCCGAGAGGCTGGATGGTCTCTTCCTCTCCCTTTGCAACAGACCCGAGAGGCTTGATGGCCTCCCACTGTCTATCTGTAAAAGGGTCGAGAGGCTGAATGATCTCCACCTGTCCCTCTGTGACAGACACATAGTGACAAAATTACCTTCTCCTGTTCATGAGCAGCAGTCTCAATGCTCTGAATGATGTCACAAGGAGCAGCACTGCACAACATCAATGGGCAATAAATAGTGGACACTTGTTTATTGTCTATGCAAGTACCCCCACTGGTCACCTTATGCAGCCGGTCTGTTTATATATCTCTATCTCCCTTTATAAACAGTATGTAATATAAACAGTCCTGCAGTGTTCTTGCACTACTCCCACATACACGGAAGAAAGAATAAGAAGATTGAAACATTTATGGTCCACCCCAAAGCAATGCCCATCTATTCCACCCACATTGAGTAAATGTTCCCTTTTATTGGGATAGGAAAAGTTATGTAAGGAAGGGGTTAACTGAGCCTGTTTGCACACACATGCACACGCTCTCTCTCTCTCTCTCTCTCACACAGATACATAATCTCTCTCTCACTCTTCCCCCACCCCCGCGCACACACACTTCACATTTCTCACACGTAAATCTGTGGGGTGAATTTGAATTTGTAGATTTGTTTTTCCAAATGCATTCGATTTTGTTTTAAAAAAAACATGCACTTTGTAGGCAGTCAGACAATGTGGTATTTTATAAAGTCCTGTCTTGGAAATAAAACCCGACTGATTCCAAACAGACTCCAAACAAAACCTTTCCTAGTTTTGTTGCGGAGAGGTCACATCTTCGCAAACATAATAGATTTCTTTGTGGAAGTGAAAATTGACAGTGAGGAAAGGGCTGTAGATGTCATATACTAGACTTCGCTAAGGGTTTTGATGAGGAAAACTGATGGAGAAGGTGAAGTTGCAAGGGGTCTAGGGTCTACCAGCTAAACGGATGGAGAACAGGCTGGGCAGCAGCAGACAGTGAGCAGCAGTGGAAGGGAGTTTCTCAAAATGAAAAACTGTTCTGCGTGGTGTTTCACAGGGTTTAGTGCTGGGACCGCTATTGTTTATGATACACATAAATGAACTAAAGGTGGTCTGATTAATAAGTTTGCAGATGGCACTAAGATTGGTGGAGTAGCAGAAAGTGAAGGGGACTGTCAGAGAATGCAGCAGAAAATAGATCGATTGGAGAGTTGTGCAGAGAAATGGCAAATAGAGTTCAATCTGCACAAATGTGGGATGATGCATTTTGGAAGATCCAATCCAAGAGTGAACTATCGGGTAAATGGAAAAAGCCCTGGGCAAAACTGATGTACAGAGAGAACTCGGTATTCAGATCCATTGTTCCTTGGAGGGTCAAGTCGATAGAGTGGTCAAGATGGCATACAGCATACCTTGCTCCCTGATTCCACCATTTTAAGATGGGAAGTAAAGAGAAAGTGGCGAAGTACAGACCAGTTAACTTGTCATCCACAGGAGGGAATCTGTTGGAATCTATTGTGTAGAAGAGAAGACTGGTCATATTACAGTTGTGTACGGCTTTTCTTCGACAACATTTGGAATAGTTTGTACAGTTCTCAGTGCCACATTACCAAAAGGATGTGGATGCTTTGGAGTGGGTACAGAGGAATTTCACCAACATGTTTCCTGGTATTGGAGGCAACTGGCGATGAAGAGAGGTTTGGTAGATTAGGATCATTAAGACTGATGGAAGTTCGAGGGACCTGATTGAGTTCTATAATATCATGAGAGGTATCGACAGGGTGGATAGCAAGACGCTTATTCCCAGAGTGAGGTACTCAATTTGTAGGGGTCACGACTTCAAGATGAGGGGGAAAGGTTTATGGGAGATATGTTCAGAAAGTTCTTTACACAGAGACGGGCAGATGGCTGAAACGCATTGCCAGCGGAAGTGGTAGACGTGGTCACGATAGCGACATTTAATATGTACCACGACAGATACATTAATGGGTAGGGAGCAGAGGGATACAGATCCTTCGAAAATAGGTGACAGGTTTAGATAGAGGAGCTGGATCAGTGCAGGTTTGGAAGGTCCGAAGGATGTACTCCTGTTCTGGAATTTTGTGTGTTCTTGGTAAATACTGGCGAAAAGTGTTGGTCCATATTTGAAAGGAAAATGAAAACAAGGCCAAATGTGGCAGTGTGAATGTGTGGACAGGATAATTTATTGGAGAGAACAGAAAATGGACAGGGAGACGAAACTGTTACATTGTGTCTGCCTTCACGGACGAAGATCCAGAAAATATCCCAGAAATACCATCGGACCTTTGTAACTAAACACTAATATCATTCATACTGGTGACGTGGTAGTATCTGACAACATACCTGGATTGAGGATAGATAAATCTGCCAGACCAGATGTACTTCACACTGTAATTTCAGAGAAAGCAGCAATACACAGATGGATTGGATTGTGGATGATTGTATTTATCCGTATCCAATTTGAAAGGATATAAATGCATTCCAATGATTTTAGAAGGGAAGAAGAGGGAGAGTGGAAAAGTACAGACCAGTTTACTTGTGATCCACAGGAAGTAATCTTTTGCAATCTATCATATCGAATGTGATATTGGACACTGAGAAAGTAATAGCAAACTTCAAGAGAATTATTCTGCATTTATGAAAGGGAAGTTATCATTTATAAACGTTTTGTTTGAAGATATATCTTGTAGACTTAAACATAGAGAAGCAATGGATGCGATATAGTCAAATATTCAGGTGGAGTTTTAATCAGCACATACAGTAAGTTAACAGAAAACATTAAAGCAAAGGATATTGGGAGGAACATATACAAACGGGGAAGGTAAAAGTTAAGTTTGCCTTCATTTAAAGGGAATCTGAATACAGACGATGAAGGGTCAACTAGACTCAAAGCGTTAACTTGCTCTCTCTTTACGGATGCTGTCTGACTCACTGTGATGTCTAGCATGTGTTAGTTTCAGTACAGATTCCAGCTTCTGCAGTAATTTGTTCAGATGAGCAATAAAAATATTCTGCACTAGTTACACAGAGTACTGGTGAGACTGTACCTGGAGCATTGTATACAATTTTGATGGCTTGATCAAAATAAAATATGCTGATCCCATATACTGAATGGACATTCTCAAATTAATCCCTTAGATAGCAAGGAATTATGCTGGCGAAACTTGACCTGAGATCAAGGCGGGAATCTGTTTGTGAAGCCCGTGAACATTGATAGATTGAAATATGAGAGCTTCATGTCTCTTTTACTTGGGAGAAGGAGGATGCAGGGACAGAATTAGAGAAGATGGACTGAGATGCTCTTGAGCAGATTTACGTAAGATGTGTACAGGGATTGATAGTTTTAGCTGGTATAAAATATTCAGGTCCCTAGGTCCAGATCAGTTATATCTAAGGCTGCTGCTGGAGACAAGGGATTAAAGGCGATGATGAAAATGTTTAAATACAATCTGGTCACAGTTAATGTACCGAGGACTAGAGAACACCCTTTATGGGAAGGGCTGTAGATATTGACCAAGGAATTGCAGACCAGTGAGAATCAGATCAGTGTTCGAGAAACTATTGCAGAAAATAGGTGGTTGTTGAAGATTGTTTGTGTGTCAGTGCTGTGTCCCTTATTATTTGTGGCATTAATAGATGATTTGATGCGAATGTGAAGGGGCATGGGGTTAGTGTAGTAATTAGGTTTGTGTCTGACGCACAGATTACTCGGGTGGTCAGCTGTGAGGAGGAAGGTCTTAAGTTACAGGAAGATGCAGATGGAATGGTGAGATGGGCAGATCAATGGCAGATGGAATATAACATTGATAAATATGAGGTGATGGACTTTGGAAGAAGGAACCAGACATTGGAGGACTCAATAAATGGGAACAGACTCGCAAGTTCAGATGGTGCTTCTCCACACATTCCTGAATGTGACGGGTCTGGGTAATAGATTAGTTAAGAAGTAACTGGAGACAGCAGGCATAGACTTTACTAATCGAGGCATAGATTACAAGAGTTATATAGCACTTTGGCGAGGTCAAAATGGAATACTGTGTGCAGTTCATGGATCCTCATTACAGGAAAGATGTAATGTCACTGAGAGTGGCGCAGAGAAGATTCATCAGGGTGTTCCCTGGAATGGAGCATATCAGCTATGGAGAGAGGCTGGATACGCTCTGGTTGGTTACTTTGGAGCAAAGAAGACTGAGGGGAACGTGATTCAGAAGGGTAAGATTACGAACAGCATGGACAGGGTGGAGAGACAGCAGCGGTTCCTTTAAGTCAGAGGGTCAAGAGCAAAGGAGCACGCTTTGAAGTGAAGGGTTTGAGGTTTAGAGAGGATTTCAGGATGTTTTTTTCACCCAGAGGATGTTGGTGTCTGGAATGCACTTTTTGAGAGGGAAGTTGTTGTGGGTCATCGCACAGCCGTTAAACAGCACGTGGACAAGCACTTGAAGTGTCATAACACTAACACCTATGGGCCTGATGTATGAAAGTGGGACTAATGTAGATTGTACTGTATTTCTGACTGTACAGAGATTGCTTCTGTGATTGTATGGCTGTGGAAGGTCAATCACCGACCAGCTTTAGACAGGAAATGATGGGTTTATAAAGCGTACATTAACAAGAGTGAAATGCAAAAGCTTTTCAACATAGAGTATACCAAGGTGAAATGTTAGAGAAGATTATTGTATCTTCCTTACAGGCTGAAACCAGAGAACAGGAAAATTGCAGGACTACTAAGCAACCACTTCTGTTCTGCCTTCACAAAAGAAAACATTTCAAAAAGTAAACTCCAAGCACTTCTCAGTATACTGAGAAAAAGTAAGTAGAATCAAATCTGTACATAAACAGTTTTGGAGAAATTATTTTGACTGAAATCTGATAAATCCCCGTGACCTGTTAATCTTCTCGTTGATTACTATGGTAGGTGGCCAAGGTAATAATGAATACTCTGTTTATCCTCTTCCAAATGCTTGATAATTCTGGAACTGAATTCACAGATTTGACAGCAGCAAATGTAACCACAGTATTTCAAAGAACGCAGGGAATCACAGTCTGCTTAGCACCGAAAAAAAATCAGGACAATACAAGAGTCTAGTAGAAAGGACTCATTTTCAGGGAACTTTGAAACTTACATTAATGATGAAATAATGAACATAGATAAAGTCATTGCCGATTTATTGAAGACCAATCATATTTGAGAAACTGATTGGGAAATAAATTATGGCGCAGCAATGGATGCAGTGAATTTGGAGAATCAGAAACATTTTTGAGGAAGTCCCAAGTATAGTGTTGTGACATTGCTACTCCTTTAACAAGTTTATTGTGGCATTGTTTTATTTTTTATGGATGTCTTAAAAGCAGCGAATCCAAAATGTCTGGGTTTGACTACTTGGGAATGCTTTCAAGTCTAAAATAAAAGCATGCATAATGAGGAGCAAGGTATGGAAGGTCTGGTCATGTACAATGAGACAAGAATAAGTATTCACATCATAGTGAAGGAGTGATCACAGTATGGTTGAATTTAGAATACAGTTGTAGAGAAGGTAAAATCCAATAACAAGTAGCTGTGCTTCAGCAAGGGAGACTACAATAGAATGAGGGAGGAGTTGGCTAAAGTCGCCTCGAAATAAATACTTCATGATGGGAGAGTTGACAAGCAGTGGACAACTTTCAATGGAGATTTTTAATTTCCGTGGCAAAAGAATATTCCAGTGAAAATGAAAGACTCTAAAAAAATGGGTAATCTGTCAATTGTATCGAAGGAAATAAGGGACGCTATCAAATTGAAAGAGAAGGAATGCGAATTGGCCAAGATCAGCAGAAACTTAAAAGATTGGGGAAAAGGTGAACAGAAAGCCACAAAATGAACTATAAAGAAAAGTATGATAGAACACGAGAGAGAAAAAAACAAGTACAGAATATAAAGATAGATAGATGATGGTATGTACTATAAATGCATAAAATGTAAAAGCATGACTCGAGGAAATATTGGTCCTTCAGAGGATGGGAAGGGTCATTTAGCTATAAAATATGACGAAATGGCCGAGGCATTGAACAGGTGTTTTGTAACTGTCATCATAGTGGAGGACACTAATAGCATGCAAGTGATTGTCAAAGAGATGGAAGTAGGTGAGGACCTTGGAAACAATCATTATTATGGAAGAGATAGTGTTGTGCAAGCTAACGGAGCTGAGGGTAGGCAAGTCCCCTGGCCCTGATGGAATGCATCCCAGGGTTCTAGAAGAGGTAGTGGGAGAAATAGTAATTGCAATTGTGGCAATTTGATAGAATTTGCTGAAATCCAGGGCAGTCCCAGCAGATTCAAAAACAGCAAATGTGACGCCACTGTTTATAAAGGGAGGTAAACAAAATATGGGGAATTATAGACCAGTTAGCTTTTCCTGCGTAGTGAAGAAACTGCTTGAGTGTATTATCAAGGAACAAATAGCAAAGCATTTCAATAGAAATCCTTCCATTGCGCAGACACAGCATGGGTTCATGAAGAACAGGTCATGTTTAACAAGTCTTTTGGAAATCTATGGAGACAATACGAGCAAGATGGACAACGAGGCCCAGTGGCTATGGTGTACCTAAATTTCCAAAATGTCTTCAACAAGTTGCCGCACAAGAAGCTGCTGCATAAGAAAAAGGTGCAAGACGTTACAGATCAATTATCAGCATCGACAGAGGATGGCTTGACCATCAGGAAGCAAAATGTGAGTGTAAGCGAGTGATATTCTGGCTGGCAATCAATACCTAGTGGTATGCCTCAGGGATTGGTGTTGGGGCCACAATTATTCACAATTTATATAGATGATTTGGAGTTGGGGAGTTCGTGTAGTGTGCCAAGGTTTGCGGATGACACGAAGATGCGTTTCATAGTAAAGCATGCAGAGGACTGTGAGACTTCATGGATTAACATAGCTACTTTGAGTAAGTGGGTAAAGGTCTGGCAGATGGAATACAAAGTTGAGAATTGTGATATTATCCTTTTTATTGGGAGTGCCAGCAAAAAGGATTATTACTTGAATGGTAAAACATTGCAGCATGCTGTTATACAGAGGGACCTGCGTGTCCATGTGCATGAATCAAAGAAGGTTGGCCGCAGGTACAGCAATTACTGAGGAAAGCAAATGGGATGTTGCCCTTCATTGCTAAAGGGATTGAGTTTAAACGCAGGGAGGTTATGTTGCAGCTGACCAGGGTGCTTGTGAGGCCACACCTGGAGTACTGCATGCAGTTTTGGTCTCCTTACTTCAGGAAGGGTATACTGGCACTGGAGGGGGTGCAGAGGTGGTTTATTCGGATGATTCCAGAAGTGAGGGGGTTGGTTTATGAGGTGTGACTGAGCAGACTGGAACTATATTCATTGGAATTTAAAAGAATGAGGGGATGATCTCATAGAGACATATAAAATTATGCAGGGAGTATATAAGAGAGAAGTAGAGAGGATGTTTCCACTGGCAGGTGAAGCTAGAACAAGAGGGAATGGCCTCAACATTAGAGGGAGTAGATTTAGGATTGAATTGAGAAGGAACCTCTTCACCCAGAGGTTTGTAATCTCTGGAATTCCCTGCCCAGTTAAATAGTTGATAGTACTTCAGCAAATGTATTTAAAACTAAGGAAGATAGTGTTTGAACAATACAGTAAGTAAGGGATACGGTAAGAGCACGGGAAAGTAGATCAGAATCCACGAGTAGATCAGTCATGATCTTATTGAATGGCAGAGGACCAGACGGCCTACTCCTGCTCCTAGTTCTTCTGTTCTTCTGTCCTTCTGAAAGGGGAGTGGCCAGTTATCCCAGTTCAGTTCCTCTGATTTGGTTAGTTTGGTCTGATTTTCCGCAGTCTGGCTGTTTACTCAAAGCAGGCAGCCAGTTGTGAATCTACCGGACCCAAAGAAGCAGGTCCATGTTGTTCCTCCCTCTCTCTGACGTCTCTCCTGTTAGAAACTGGGTTTAATTTTTTATTTTCCTTTCGGTTTTGCCATGGAGTGTTTATGGGGATTATATCAAGTATTCGGAACACGATCATTAAGTTGGGATACTCTGTTGGGTTTTCGGATCGGTTAAGTAGTTCTGTATTGGTTGCGTCTCACTCAGTAATCTTACAAAGACATTCTGTTTTGATTAAAACTAAGTGATTTGACCAGCTGCGTCACCCCTGGAATATCCGCCTTACACTTGCTTAAATCAATGAGCAAAGGTTCCATCTGTGCGACTTCCTTGAAATGATTTGAGGGGGGCGGTCCTGGCCCATAACAGTGTATAACAGCTAGATCTAATATACTGGCATGGGTTGAGAATAGGAGACCTGACAGGAAAAAGTGAATTAGCATAAACCGTTCCATATATTTTGCAGTAGAAAGCAATGACTAGTGGTATAATCCAGGAATTGATGTTTGGGCCCCATCTATTCAGAAAACAGATCAAACATGTGTTCATGGGTATTAAATGTAATCTTTTCAAATTTGCTGATGGTACCAAACTGAGATTGTGAGTGGGTGAGGAGGATATAAAAAAGTTTCAAGGTGATTGATACAAGTGGACAAAATAATAAAATACGTGGCAGATGAAGAACAATGTGCATAGACGTAACATTGAGCAATTTGGTAGGAAATAGATGAACAGGCTCGCATTTCAAAAGGAATTCATAGAAAAAAGTTGCTGCATGGAGATACCTATGTGGATACTTTTGTTGACTTCTTCACCACCAAACTCCAATGTCAGTGCAGGCAGTGAGTTGTGAAACCAGAAGTCAATACTGGGATTGATATTGGCACACTAACCAATATCCATAGACCCACCAAGTGGGGAGCTGTATCATTGAAAAGGATCTCGATCTCCTTGTACACCAGTCACAGAAAGCAATATTGCTGCAACAGAAAGCAGGTAGAAAGTTAAGTGATGTATTGACCTTCATTTCCGGGGGATTTGAGCCCAGGTGTGTCTCACTGCAGCTACACAGGGTCTTGGTGAGCCCCCATATCGAACATTGTGCAGTATTGTGCGCAGTATTGGTCTCCTTACCTAACAAAGCACAAACCTGACATTGAGGGAGTGCAGTGAAGGATGATCAGACTGATCTCTGGGATGACAGACGTGTTGTGGGAGCAGAGTTTGAGGCGACTGGGCCTGTATTCAATGGAGTTTAGGAAAATGAGTGGAGATCTCAGTGGAATATATAAAACTCTGACAGGGTGAGACAGATTGTCACGGGGATGATAATTCCACTGGCTGGGACGTGAAAACAAGGGTCACAGTATTAGGTACAGGCAAGCCACTCTGCATTGAGATGAGAATAAATGTCTGCACTCGCAGAATGGTGAATCTGGGGAATTCTGTCCCACATAAGACTGTGAAAACTGAGGCACTGAATATAAATAAGGATTTCTAGACACTAAACGGGTGAAGTTGCAGCAGGAGTTTGGTGTGGAGATATAGGATCAGCCATTGTTATATTGAATGGGAGAGCAAAATTGACGGACCAAAGTTCCTACTTCACATTTCTCTGATATATGAACATTTCAAAGGATATATAGTATATAGTGTTAGGGCAAAGTTAATTGAAGAGTTTTTTGGCCATAACTTAGAGTGGGGTGGGCTCAATGTGTTGAAAGGCCTACTCATTTTGCGATGTTTCTGTGCAGTTTGTGGGAAAGCTCTGTTAATGTTGTCATAAGCTCTCATTAGCCTGCTTGGCACACCCTCCTCAGAAGGGCTTATGCCAGAAACGTCGATTCTCCTTCTCCTTTGATGCTGCCTGACCTGGTGCGCTTTTCCAGCAACACATTTTTAAGCTCTGATCCCCAGCATCTGCAGTCCTCACTTTCTCCTCATAAGCTCTCAGATGTAAGGAAGGAGGTCTCTGCAGTGTCGACAGGACTGTGCTTCCTACTCCCTTTTCCGATACAAAGGCTGTTGCCAAGTGTTATCTCATTTTTATCCTTTAATACCTCGGAGAAGTTTGATGTAACGGTCTTGCATGGCCGGGTCAGAGACCATCGAAGAGTATACCACATGTCTGTGTGTCTGGAGTCACTTTGTGGTTCGACCAGGAAAGCACTGGAAATTCACTTCCTGAATATACATTGGGGACAGGAAATTTACGTTGACAATGGACATGTGCTTCAAGGTCAATATTACTGGCACAAGATTTTAGACTTCGATATTCTATTAATTATATCTAACTTCCACCAGCTGCCAGAGCATTATTCTGGTCTGGATTAGTAATCCAGTGACATGTCCACAGAAACACCGTCTCCACATGGGGGCCTATCGGAAACAGCACTGTGCACGTTATTTCTGTGCTGGTCGAAAGCTCCGTCAAAAAATTCCCACCAATTTGATTATCGTGATGGGACTGAGGGGGTGGGAATTGGTCAGATTGTAATTATTCTCCTCTTAGAGGACTGGACACTTTTGTGTAATTTTCCGCATTGCCAGGGAGATGTCAGAGTTGGAGCTGGAATGAAACAGCTTCCACAGAGACACGGCTTATTGCAGGAATGGTGTAAGGGCCCATTCCCTTTGTCATATCTATTGTGTTCAGCTGTTTCTTCATGTTACGTGCAGCGAATCGAATTGTTTGAAGTCTAGCGTCTGTGATTCTGTGGGGATCATCCAAGCAACACTTCAGGCTGAGGATGGTGTATACACTGCATCCTTGTCTTTTGCACTGATGTGCAGGAAGGGTACATCTTTTTCGGGGAGTGGTCAAGCTCTAGCTGAGTGGTGTTGTAGCAGATGTGTTTGTCTAACAACCCCAAGAATGATCTGATGACCTGAGTTCGAATCCTTTTACAGTACATGACGGAATTCAAATCCAAAAAATGTTTGGGATTAAGAGGTTAATGATGATCATGAATCGATTGCTGATTGTGGGAGAATTCGATTTGTTTCACTGATGTCCTTTAGGGAAGGAAACTGCCATCCATACCTGCTCTGGCCCACATGTAACTCCAGACACACAACAATATCATCCACTCTTAACTGTCCTCTGGGCAATAAATGCTGACCTAGTAAGCGACGCCCTAATCCCAATGAATATTGTTTTCAAATAATATTTGTGGAGTCATTTTCTCTCGTCAGTTGTTCCATGGTTCAACACCATTTCTGATGGATGTGCCAGGACTGCAGAGCTTCGATCTGATCTGTTTGCTTTGTAATCATGTTGCCGTCTCGATCAGATATTAGTCCTGCTGTTTGGAATGTAAGTGCAGTAGCCAGTGTGATAGCTTTAAATGGATTGTCATCAGTTTGAGGTACACATGGTTCTGACTCTGGTATATTCACCCATAAACGTCAATGAAACATCGATCCGATTATGGGAATAATAGACTGAAAGATTAGACTGGGCAAAACGTTCATGATTGTAACTGAATACAATTCTCCCTCTGTCCAGCTGTGATCTACAGGACCACATGAATTTCCAGGTTTGACCTGCAATTTCTGCAATGCAATTCAGCTGTCTGTCCCCCAGTTCACACCGAGGTCCATTCACCCATCACGCCGTGACCTACCCTGTTTAGGGATGTGGTAACACTTCCCTTTTAATATTCTCAGTCCTCTGAGTGCCTGTCCAGGGTGTCACAGCACTTACTTGTTATGTTTCTGAAGACCCCTAAATATTTCCCGTGGGGCAGCACCGTGGCTCAGTGGATAGCAATGCTGCCTCACAGCGCTGGGGACCCAGGTCCGATTCCATCCTCTGGCAACTGTTTTGCACATTTTCCCTGTGTCTGTGTGAGATTTTTCTGCATTGCTCCAGTTCCCACCCACAATCCAAAAATGTGCAGGTTATTGACCTTGCTGAACTGCCTATAGTGTTCAAGAATGTGCAGGTTAGGTCCATTAGTCAGGGGTAAATATAGGATAGGACAATGGATCTGGTTGGTTTAGTCTTCACAGGATTGGTGTGGACTTGGTGGGCCGAAGGGCCTGTTTCCACACTGTAACGATTCCAATTCTAATATTCATCTGAATCTTTTCCGTCCAGTCGTGCCACTTTCGGTTTTAACATTGTAACTGTTTCTCTCCATTCCCTTGATTAAGAACTTTGTAGTGTCAATGATGCCAATTTTATGTAATTTCAGATCCAATGACTTTGTACACCTTGTGTTATTGTTCATTTCCCAGTTTATGGTTCTCCATGTTAGACAGGGATTTTGAGCAGCTTTGATACACGTTTTTCAAGCTGTTCAAAACCGGAAATTGCTGGAGAAACCCAGCAGGTCTGAAAATATCTGTGGAGACAAAGAAACAGAGGTAGTATTTCAAGTCCAGCTTGACCCTTGTTCAGAACTGAAAAGGATGTTTAATCCCTTGATAGAAGTGGATGAGGAATGATGGGAAACAGAGCATGTGGAGGTGCAATATCACAGAAGATGGGCTTTTGATTGTGGTGAAAGAGAAACAGATGTAAATTGGATGTATATTAAAGTGTGAATAGGAGAAATGGTTTCTCTCTATTGAGTGCAAGGTAAACAAGACATAGACAAGGTGATGGGGAAACCAGGAAGCAGAATATATGTAAAATGGAGAACAGCCATAATGGGTTTAGATTGTGAAGTAATGGAAATGAATGTTAGCTCCTACGGGCTGTAACGTACAATCCGTAAAGTGAGGTGTTACTCGAGCTTGGGTTGTGCTTCATTGGAACATTGCAGCAGCTCAGGACCGAAAAGTCAGCATGAGAGCAAGGAAGGTTATTGAAATGGGAAGCAGTGAGAAGGTCAAGGTTATTCTTCCAGACGGAGTGGGAATATTCCTCAGTGCAGTCTCTGTTTGATCTCACCAGTGTAAAGGAGAATGCATTGTGAGGAGCAGACACTAAGACAGGAAGACTGGATTGAAAGAGTACAAGTGAAATGTCATTTCACCGGGGAGTTGTGATTGAGTCAGTCTCCACTGATCATATGTTCAGCCACTTGCAGAAGTTCTCCCGAATGATTGAATAGAACCAGACAACTAACCTGAGGATTTCTGTCTCACATCTGGTCTGAGTCCTGATGTGGAATTACACCCAGAGAAAGGTCAGTGGGTATACATGGGCAGACATTCAAGCAAATATCCCATACTGCTCATAAATTATTGATTCCGTTCGAAAAGAAGGATTCGAAAGAAGATGAACCACCCGTCGTTCACAAAGTCTGTCAAGGATACTATTTAATGACAAATTAACGAGCATTAGAGTGTGCCCAGATTTAAGACATTTATTTCAGGGACCAGACGCAGATGCGAGGCAAGAATTTCAATTGTGCTTCCGAAATTACACATTGAAATCCCTGCCATTGTTGTTCCATCCTCTTTCCTGCGTGACTCCCCTTTCTGATTCCAGGTTCTCCCTTTCCAAATACTGAGCACATTCTCTCACATTCTGGTCCCTTCCCACTACAAATGAAGTTCTTTGATCAAGTCTACCTTCCTTGAAGTAGCATCAAGCTACGTTTGTGCTGCCACTTTGCCTCTGGTTTCACTGTGGTTCAGCCTCTCCATTCATGCTGCTTTACACCTCCCATTCACACCTCACTCTGGAAAGTTTCCTTCTAGGAGTAAACTTTATTGAAAACCCCTCTTCCCCTTTGCACTGAATAATCCAAATTTCAAGAAGTATTCATGCCTTCATCTCACTGTGCTAAAGGCAACTGCATGCTGACCGTGTGGTATAACAATTCCCTTTCTTATATAACTCTGGCCAGAGAAACGTTTACACTGTAGAGATCATCACCCCCTTGAGACACATGAATTTATGTACTTGACGTCTTATTGGCACGAACAAGAGTTTCATACTGCCTTAGTACTGTAACATGGGGAAGAACAAATCACAGTATCAAGTTTGGGCTGATTGTTATTTACCTGTCATTGTTTTAAATATTTTTTTTCAAATTTGCAATGCTGAATAGTAAATGCTTGTACTTGAAGTTAGTATCAAATGGAATGGAGGACGCTGAGAGGTGACACTCTGGAAGTTAATAAAATCATGGGAGGCATGGATAGGGTGAATTGCCAAGGTCTTTCCCACACGATGGGCCAGACCAACCATATAGGATACAGCTTTAATGTGGAAAGGGGAAGATTTAACCTTGTGAAAACGGCAACTTTTTCACGCAGAGGAGGTGTGTGTATGGAATGAGCTACCAGATGTGCTGGTAGATGCAAGTACAGCGACAACATTTAAAAGACATTTGGACAAACATATGAATGAGAAACGTTTAGATTAGATTAGATGACATTACAGCGTGGAAACAGTCTCTTCGTCCCAACAAGTCCACACCGACCCGCCGAAGCGCAACCCACCCATACCTCTACATTTACCGCTTAGCTAACACTACGGGAAATTTTTAGCATGGCCAATTCACCTAACCTGCACATCTTTGGACTGTGGGAGGAAACGGGAGCACACGGAGGAAACCCACGCAGTTTAGAGGCATGTGGACCAAATGCAATCAGATGAGACTAGATTAGTTTGGAAAACATGGTCAGCATTGACAGGTTGGATGAAATGTTTGTGTGTAATATGACTGTATGAATCTAGAAAGCGAGGAAAAAAGCAAGACATAGATGGATAAAGGATGAAAAGATATGATGTAAATAAATTGGAACGAAATATAAAAACAAGCATCACAAGTTTTTCTGTGTGTATATAAAAAGTTGAAGATGAGTGTGTGACCTTTGATAGAATGAAAGTCAGGAAAGTATATTGAGGACATTCGGAGGGTATGACTGGGGAAGTGGCTATAGGGAACAGGCAGATAATTTACGCCAGTATTTGACATCAATCCTCACAGGGAAGGCACTGTAAGTATTTCAGAATCATCAAGAAAATCGTAATAGGAGGGTTGTCGAACTGTCTCTAACAAAAGGTACAAGATTTTTAACAACATATAAAATTAAGGATAGGCAGGTCAGCAGTAATTCATAGTTGGTTTTAAAAGTTGTGGTTACAGAGTGACTGGTGCCACTGCGTTAAATATTCCATAGCTCTCTGCATTACAGAAGTGTTCCAGTGAAACATGTGAAGCTCCAATATGGCGCCTGTTTTCAAGGATGGAGCGAGACAGAAGGCAGGAACCACTTAGCCTAACCATTATTGCTGGGAATCTGCGACAGTCTGTTATTAAGGAAGGAATTGCAGGGTGTTAGAAAAGCTTCAGGCAGTGTCCATATGGTTTGTCAAAGGGAAACTATATTTTGACTTGTAAAATCATGCAAAGTTTTTCTGGACATCCCATGAGAATGTAACAAGCGGACCTAATAAAGGGGAACTGGTAGACATGAGGCTTTCCAGAGATTTTCCACAAGGTATCACATAGTAAAGGTTCTTCCACCAGACAGAACTCAGAATATGATGGATAACATGGGATGACGGATGGTTATCAAAAAGAAATTGAAGAGTCAGGATTCATCGATCTTTATGATAAAGACATATCTACTGGATTAGCACGAATATCAGCCCAATAGTTTCAGTTCTTGACATGTATACTGACAGCCTGAAGGAGAGAGCTGAGTGCAATACACATCCGAGTTTGAGGATGACACTGACAAACAAAAGGCCAGCTGTTACTTAATAAAGAAGAGTCCCAGCAAAAGAGCAGTACAAAGGGATTGGAGTGTTCCTGCGCATGAAACTTAAAGTCATCATGCTGATGCAGAAAGTAACTAGATTGGTACATTAAGCGGGTTTCTGGGATGAAAGGGTTGAATTATTGAGTACATCTAAAATAGTGAGGCAATTAATCATTGTGCTTAAAATGAATGAGTGCGACATTACTGAAATGGACAAGGTACAGAGGGGGCTTGACAAAGTATTTGTTGAGAATGTGGTTCCACACCTGGGCAGAGTGTCTCACTCCGTGACATTGATACAGAATAAGGGATATCATTTTCAAACCGAGATGTAAAGAAATGTCATCTTTCAGAAAATAGTGAATGTCTGGTATTCCCGAACCTAGAGAGTTGTGGAAGGTGGGTCACTGAATGTATTTACAGAGGGGGTGGATTGGTTTCGGACATATAAGCGAGTTGAGAGATACAAGGGGGTAGCAGGGAAATGGAGTTGAACCAGCCTGGATTGTACAAGTACATTTTCGAAACAAGGCCTAACCAACAGTGTGACCTCGATCTGCTCTTGTGTAGTAGGTCGGCAGGGCTGAATGGAACATCAGAGCATAGGGCTGAGGGACACGAGTGGGCCATTCGCCCCTTTGACACTACTTCATCTCTAAAGTATATCATGGTTCATCTCACTGTGCTCTCGGCAGCACTTTTCTCTCCATGCACCATTATCCCTGATACACATGTCTATGGAAAATCAGACGATATAACACAAAGATTCAGCCATCACAAACTTCTGGGAAAGAGAATTCCCACTTGAATAAATGCCCACTTTGTGAATTATCCTCAGTCCGGTTCTGACGGTGGTTGGAGGGTGCCACTGTTACCTTTTGTAGTACCGCTCCTCCACTGTTTGCAGCAATTTTAAATGTAACCAGGTTGGAGATATGGCCGATGATAAAGGTCTCAGACTGGGTCAGGTTCAGCGATAGGAACAAGTCAGGCAGATTTCTTTAGTCAGCCACATCTTACTAATAAAAATAACGGAGCAGCATGGTGGATCTTTGGTTAGCACTGCTGCCTCATATCACCAAGGAGCTGGGTTCAATTGCAACCTTCAATTCTCCCCGCATCTGTGTGTGTTTCCTCCCGGTGATCCAGTTTCCGCCCACAGTCCAAAGATGTGCAGGTTAATTGGCCATGCTCAATTGCCCATTGTGGTCAGGGATGTGTAGGTTCGCTGGTTTAGTCATGGAAAATGCAGGATTACATGGTTAGGGCAGGGTGATAGTTCTGGATGGGATGCCGTTCGTGGGCCAGTGTGTACTCAATGAACAGAATGTCCTGCTTCGACACTGTAGAGGTTCTATGACAATGGCAAGTTTGGTCTAGACAAACACCCAGTGGTTATTTACCTGATCCATGCTCCTCACGGTCTTGCATATTTCAATATGATCATCTCTCATTCCAAGGATAATCTATTAAAGCCTCCATAATATTTCTGGAATATGTGAACTCAAACACCTCTGAACTGCTTCCAATGTAATTATATCTTTTCTCTGGTTAGGAGACAAAAAAAAACAACCTCACACCCCAGATGAGGTTATTTATTATTTTCTTAGTGTTGTGAGACTTTGAAAATCTCTTCCCGTAGAGCATTGTTGGCAGAGATATTGAATATTTTTGAGGCACAGACAGAAGGTTCATAGATAACAATGAAGTCAAGGATTAAGTGGCAGGAATATGCAGTGTGGGGGAAATGCTGTCAGGAGTACAAAATGACACTTATCCAAAACACCCAGGAACATAATGCAAAACAAATGGTAAGGTAGATAAATAAAATAAATGCAAAACAGATAGAATAGAGTTCCAAAGGACCATGGGGCTGCTCTGTCATTACAGAGAGACCTGTCGTGGTGCTCTAACCTGAGGGTGAGCACACCTAAGGTGTTGGGGTGAGGCTGAGAGAGTGTCCACTTCATAGTAACCTCATGGTAATTTCAGTGTGGGAAATTGAACCTGGTGGACTCCCTCTGCATCACAAACCAGCCATCCAGCCAAATGGGTGGGAGACTGTGTAACTGTTACAGACAGAAACAGCCACAGACAAAGGACAATAGAAACTTTCATAACATGGGAAAAAGGTACAAATCAGATAACGGTCAAGGTAACGGCGGAGGATAAAAATGTTCTCGGCTAGAAATTGTTATTTATAACGAGATAAGTGTTTAGAAGCTGTCTTTTGGCTGAATAAAATAAGGTGAGACAAGTGAAATAACCAGAATACTAATTGTTATTGCTTATCAATGACAATAAAATAAATGTAGGTTTTGGTCAGTCTGTGTAAAATGAGCTTACCGTTACATAAAAGTATACAACTGATGGAATATATTGTTTGGAGTATCCGTCCCCGTGGGAAATGACCTCGAACATGCACTTGAAGAAAACCAGGGTAAGAGTGCCTGAGTGTCGTCTGGTCAGTGACAGGAACCCAGGGGGTTGAATAACTGAAAGTTCCTGCAACATGGAGCTGAGAAAACCATCAAATAAGCCGCAATTTTATTATATGCTAGAGCATATTAGAAGGGTTGATTCGCCTCGTGATGGATTTTAATTGTATGTGATTTGAATAACATACGTCTCTACTCCTTCCCTTTATATGTTACATACTGGTGCATTGACATTTTCCTGAAAAAGGAAATTACTTGGAACATTTTCTGGAACATCCCATAATCTGCATTCACCAGAATATTCTATCACCGTGTGAAGGTATTTGAAAGGTGTGAGAGAAAGAGAGAAAGGGGAAAGCAGCGAGAGTGATGGAGCATGAGCCTTGTTCGGATAGGTGCTATAACAGATAGACAGTGTTTATAGTGTGTGGGTAAACTGGAGAGAGAGAGAGAGAGAGAGAGAGAGAAGGTGTGCATGCAGCAGTGAGAGTGGTGGAGCATGAGCCTTGTTCGGGTTGAGATGCTGAAACAGATTTCAATGAGTGTGCAGGAGCAGAGAGAAGACTGTGACCCTTATCCTGGCAGAATGGGGAATGTTATTGATGCCTGCCCTGTACTGTTGGACATTTCTTCAGACCACAGATCCTGCATTGAGCTGCTCAGTGAGCTGCCACCATTGTGCAGGGCAGCTCCAAACTGAGAAACTGAACCGTTTGCCAATTGGCCTTTTAAAGATGGTACCAGTGCCAGGGATCACAGAATATCCATGGGGCATCCAAGTGATGGTGTTTACCTCCAGCCATAAAGGGTGGGAGAATTTGGCCCGTGGGGTAGGGTGGGTAGTTAATGAGGTAAGTTCGATAAGATAGCACCAGGAAACTAACTAGGCCTTGTACAGATAATCCCTCAGTCGTACTCAATGAAAATAAAACTGAGATTAATTATTGTTTGTTTCTGTCCAATGAGTTGAAGAATCTGCTGACCCTACTTCCCGTTACAAAGCTGAAGAACAAATGCTCACCCAAAACCTCCCACATCCGTACATACACCAATATCCCATTCACCTATCATTCCTGGGAATACTGGCTTACATTGCAGGATGCTGTCAAAATATCTTTGTTTCAGCATTCTGAAACCTGTGATTTTTCATGAAATTGTCTCTCAATCTCCTTTTCCCTTTTTTCCCCCAAAATTATTTTGTTTGTTGATATTTAAACTGATCCCCCGACACCAACACCCCCCCCCCCCGCCATCTCTCTGTGGCAGTGACATTCACACCCACAGCACGCCCTTGTCATGGCACAATGGACATATGGGGCTGTAAATGAATGGGAGCTGCACATCCTGTCACTTCCAGCATGGGCTGCAAGTTTCTTCACTATGTGCAATGATCTACCGCAGTGTTACTGAGCAATATACTGGAGTTGTGAAGATACATGCTTTGACGGTAACTGCTCCAGGTTCACAGATCCATTCACTGCACAGCTCCCCATACTGGACAGATGCCTTGTCCACGTCTATAGAGCAAGCTCCTAGTGCGGGCTGCATATCACCCCATGCTGGACAGAACGTTTCGTCAGTGTTTCTGAATCAGTGCATCGGTGTGTACTGTACTGCTCCACGTGTTGGACAGATAGCTAGTGGACTGGAGAGACCTATGTTATATTCTATCCTGGAGTGATTGCTGGGTTGCACTGAACCTGGTCTGCACAGTGCTCCATCTTTAGCAGATACCTCACCTGGGCTTATACGGTCTGGGCTGGATCTGTGAAGTGGATAAGCTATGTGATATAATATCACTCCTCCAGCATGGCGCATTCCGCTGTCAAATCCTGCTTCTGTAACATGTTGTTCATTTAGTAATTCGCCAATTAAAACGTGAATATCTGTACTTTTTGTTATGGAACTGAGCAGACACATCTCAAAATATATGATAAAAGTGATCTTGACCGGAACATTTTCTTATTTATAAGGTAAATGTGAAGTGCTGTGTTTCAGATGCAATTCGATTGGTCAAAATAATCGACATAAAGCAAAACACAATCATTCAACCATTGTCTACAAAACACACAAAAAGCAGAATAATAGATTGTCTAACTACTAAACAATAACTGTTCCAATATGGTAAAATTCTATAAACACACACTTGTCAAAAAACTAATTCAGGAAACAGATTGTCTCACATGTAGTTCTCCAATCCAGGAGGAAAGAACATCAAAAGACAATTCTGAGAGAAGCCTCAGAGAGAGTGTCGCAGCTGGGAGAGATTCCCCGCCTTCCAATCCTGCTGAGAACCCCAGCAATAACTGGGGAAATGTAAAACGAAGAATCCTGCTTCTGTGACAGCTTGACCGTCGCTGCACCGGACCAGACCGCAGCTGCAAGGATCACAAGGAGTGGAAATATCTACACGGTTTATGGTACTGTAGGAGCCTCTCAGAAATTCCTAACCCCACTTAAGCCGTTAAATGATGGTAAGATAAATGTCAAAGCTAAACATAAATAAATAAAACGAAAGGATGCAATGGGCCTGGTTTTCAGACACAACCAGCCTTTAGAGCCCAGCAATTCCGACCCTGCCAAAACATAGTAAGATCATCGAGCTAGTAAATAGAAAGCATCATCTCTCTGCCTCACCTCTAACTTTACAATTGGAGATGATGCTATTAGCCCAATAGTCAACGATGTCAACATCCCAACCAGACCAAACATTATTCTGACTTATAAGAATTGTAGTGAAAGGGTTAACTGGTGCTGTTTGTACATTGACTGTGATTGATTTCAGTCTCCATGGATACTAACTGTGTCATTGAAGGATTTCCCTCTTCTACTAGTAAGGGGCTTCCTTCAGCCTGTTATTCCATAGTATCAGCGGCAGCGTCATCCTCAAGATGATTGGACTCAGCAGCTACAAGAAAAGGGAGAGGAAGAGAATCTTAGAACAACAGACTGGAATGTTCCAGCAATGGATCAGAATGTGAGAGCATTAGACTGGAATGTTCCAACAATGGACAGTAGTTTGTCCTTGGGTCTATACTTGCTTTCTCAGGATTGGACATGGTTAGAGTTGCGGATACGAGACGTACTGATAATTATTCATGCAGGTTACTATCCTATCCTCGCTATTATTGGTGTTCCGGGTAAGCCTATTTCTGTCAATTCTGTTAGCGATGGTGAAGTTTATTGCTATTTCTGTTATTTATATTTAACAAATACATAACCTGTTATCTTCAGTTTCAGTCACAAATTCCACTTCATTTCTCTCAATTTCCGAATCCTCACTCATAAACATCTAAGAAGGAACAAGACTGTTCAGACCCTTGAGTTTTCCTTTTGTTCTGAACTGTTTTATGTCTCTATATTCTCTCTGTTATCAAACCTGTCTACACCCACCACTATAATATCCCCAGCCTCCAGCTCTGCCTCAATGCTATTGCAAAGTAGGCCATCATATGCCCCCTTGTTAACTTCAAATTTTACGGTTTCAGTTCTTTTCTGAACACTCTTTCAGTTATAAATATTTTAACTACAAATTTGTACATGTCTCTCCAGTTATTTCATAATAGTGACCACATATCAGAATAAGAATGTCACTGGCCGTTTTCTGACTCTCAAGGCATTGTTTCAAATTCTACCAGAACCAATGATAGAACTTAAATTCAGATGGCAACAATCGGAAAAAAACTCATTTTACAAACAGCAACCATAACCCATCATAATTTATTTCATTATTTCACAAATAGCCTTTGGTAAAGAAACAAAGTGTGACAAAAAAAAGGTCGGCTCCATATTGTCTTGAAAAATGGTCTCGCAGTCAATGGCAATTCGTGATGGATGACAAATGCTGCCCTTGCCAGTGATGCAGACATCTCGTGAAACAACAGAATTAAAGGTGAAATAAACCAAGGAACTGTGGATGGTGGAGATCTGAAATAAAATTCCCCAGCGTCTGAAAACATTGGAGAATCTCAGAAAGTATGGCAACCTCTGTCAGGAGAAAATAAGTTTGAATCTAGTGATCCTGTATCACAACTGAAAGCAACTGGGAAGTAATGCTATTTATATCAGGGATGGTCTGATACGTGAGGGCGGTGGGTAGATGAATGGATGCAGAAATGCCCAGCGAGGAAGAGAGAGAGAGATAGAGAGAGAGAAAAATGAAAAGCAAACGTAGGAACTGCTGATGATGAACCAGAAGGAAAATAACATGGGAGCTTATTCTAAAATTTCCCCTTTTCCCTATATTCCTGAATATCATGTGAACTTAGATGTGTCCCTGTTTACATTGAGTTATATTCCCTCTGTCTCTCTTCTCTGAGTGTGATGATCAACTCCATCGGCAATACTGGTGCTGCCCTTATAGTTGCTGAGAGACAAAGAAACGGAACATCACATTGTTAACTGAATTTTTTGAAGAAAGGAACTGTAACTGTAGGGCTGTGCAGAGATGTAACTTTTCTTTCTGCTAAGAACAGAAACATTTTCAACACTGAATGGGTGCACTGTTTGTGGTGGGATTTGACTTGCTCCAGTAATTACAGAGTAAAGAGACGTTCTGTGGACGCTTTTGATGGGTTTGTGTTATCAGCTGCTGCGTCTATTCAGAGAGACCCAAGGGTATGGTGACCCCACTCTGGACGAGATATGAGCACTGCGTTTACAGAGTGTTCTGGGTTCATGGTAATCACATGGAGTCATGGCTGCACAGAAGGGAAGCTCCGTACATAGAGAGGACCAGGGCACTGCATGTTCCTACCAGGAATTTCCAGGAACATTTGTCAAAGCTAGACAAATTCCAAGTGTAAAATGTGAAACCAGCTTCTTTCATAAATGAGGTGGTCACCGAGCTGGGTCCCCACCTTCAAACTCACACCAGGGACAGGACTGTGCTGACACTCACCATGAAGTGGATTGGATTGATTCTGGAACTTTCCAGGCAGGAGTGAGCGACATTCCGGAGTGTAGTCCTCCGATATCTCACAAGCTGATAGGAGCCACCTGCCTGCTGAGAGGAATACATTGGTTCTGTCTCCACAGAAGAAGGTGCAGAAACAAACTTCCAGAAATCCTAGGGAACAGGGGCCGTGGTGAAAATGAGAGGCTGCGCGAAATTGGAATTAATGAAGAGTATGTCTTTGAAAATCTAATCGAATTGAAGATTGGTATGTTGCTGCATCTGATGAGCTACATGCCCGAGTATTGAGGAGGTGGCAACAGAGCTAGTGAAAGAATTACTGACTATTCGTCAAAACTGGTTAGATCCTGGAAAGGATCCTGCAGACTGGAAAACAGCAATTGTAAACCTAAACATTTAAAACAGGACGGAGAGGGCAAACAGAAAACTAAGTAGCTTGATGTCAGCTGTGAGAAAAATATTGTATCCTTTTATAAGTAATGTGACAACTAGACACTTGCAAAATAATGATATGATTTGGTAGAGTCAGCCTAGATTCAGGAAAGGAAAGGAAAAGACAGTGCAAAGGAGTTTCACCAGACTGAACCCTGGCATGATGGTACCATGTGCAACAAGAATGAGACAGCGTGATGGTAACTATGTGGTTAACCTGTAGCACTGTGAGAGAACCAAGGTGAAACTTGACGGTTATGGACGGGCACACGTGTTGTCCCAAACAACCATTGAGAAGGTGATTCCCAGTAGTTTACGTGCCAGTGCATAGACCTCATTTCGCTTAACAGAGAGGTACAGGCACCGAATGAACTCTGAACATTGTAATTCACAGTTGTCGTGTGACCCTCCACTCAACGTTACAATTTCCATAATCCTGTCAGCACCAACAATACCTTTCTTCTGAAACAGTTAGCCATTCCCCACCAGCGTCTGAATTGCAGAGAGAAATAGGTCTGCTCTCTCAGCGATGGAAGATGCCTTTGAGAATGGTTAAAAAAAGCCTTCATTCCCACTGCCAGAAACGCATGCTAACATAACCCTGATGCACTGCGAATAATGAAGCCACGAGGAATACCATGGAATGGTCCATCTGTGCAGTTCCTGCTCCATTTGTTTGTTATGCTGAAGCATCTCTGACACTTTCCTATTCCTGTGTTAGTGAGTTGAGAAGCTGAATGGCCTCTTCCTGTTCCGTTGTAAGCGACTCCAGGTGTGAAATGGTCACTTTTTGATCCCGTGTAACTTGATGTGTGGGAATGAGCAGACTCCTTGTCTTCCTGTGTAATGGCAGGAGGGATTGAATGGGCTACCCCTCTTCTTGTCCAGTAGTCTTGATGGGCTGAATGACTTTGCCATATTCCTGTGAAGCCAGATTGAGGTGCTGAGTGACCTCCTCAGTTTACTGTGGAAATGTGCAGTGCTGTATCATGAGTGTTACCGACAGTTTAACAGCTTGAACGCTGTCTCAGTCTTGTTCCACATGGACATAGACTGCATTAGGATATCAAAGATGACGAAGATTTCTGAATATTGTGCATCATACAGTAAATATCCCCATTTCTGATCGATGTGGACTCAATGGGATGAATGGACTGCTTCCGCCCAGCAGGGATTCCCTGCTGACAAACTGGGGATGCCTGGGCTGAGGTAGCTACCCTGAGGATTTCCTGCAGAGATGTCCCATGGCTGAGATGATTGATGCCCACCGATGATAAACATGTTCCATTGTGCTGTGGATGACTCCAAACACTGGAGAGTTTGCAATGGTTTCTGATGAAGTGCAATTTTGCTCAAGCTCCTTGAAGTTAAATATTGCCTTGATGTCAGGACCAGTCGCTCTTTGCTAAGTCCTTATATTCACCTCTATTGTTCCTATCAATAGGTCATCGTGTAGGAGCAGGCAGTGATTTCTTCAAACAGGGGGTAGTGATTGTCGGAATTCTCTATTCCAGAGAGTCGAGGAGCTTTAGCAGTAAGTGGCCTCAAACTGCACCTGTCTAGCAAGTTGTCGGGTCAGAAGAGGAGCAGGGTTAGATGGTTCGACACTTCTATCGCTCATATTGATAGGTCATGGTGTAGGAGCAGGCAGTGACTTCTTCAAACAGAGAGTAATGAATGTCAGGAATTCTCTATTCCAGAGAGTCAGGGGAGCTATAGCAGTAAGTGGCCTCCAACTGTTTGTAGCAGATAGGATGGTCTGAATGGAACATCAGAAAAGGAGCAGGGTTAGATCGTTATACACGATGAACTTTCTCCACCAGGCACTAAAATTGTGACTGATCAGGTTATGTTCTCAGCCCCACTTTCCTGTCTGTATCCCATTATCTGTGAGTCACTTCTCTGTCAATTATTTAACTAACTCTGCTTTGGATAAATGTGAACAAAGAGGCACCACATATCTCTGGAGTAGAGACTTCCTACTCCAAAGGTCCTTTTACAATTTCTCCTAATCTCTCTTACAGTGTCATAAAACACAGAAAACTGTCCACATCAGACATCCCAATCTGATCTCATCCCATTTGCCAGCATTAGGCCCATATTCATCCAAATCCTTCCTATTAATATGTATATATCCAGATGCCTATTAAATGTTGTAACTGTACCAGCCTCCATCACTTTCTCTGAGAGCTCATTCCATACACACACCACAATCTGCATTAAAATTTTGTCCCTTTACGATCATTCCCCTCTCACGTTTAGCCTTTGTCCAATAGTTTAGGACTCCCCTATCCTGGAAAAAAGACCTTGGCTAATCACATTATCCATTTTCTTCATGATTTGATAAACCTCTATAATGTCACGTCTCAGCTTCTGATGCTCTAGAGTAAACGAGCCCCAAACTGTCCAGCATCTCCCTGTAGATCATCACTCCATGTCCGACAATATCCTTGTGAATCATTTCGGCATCCTCTCAAGTTTAACAGCATCCTACCTGTAGGAGAAAGTGAGGACTGCAGATGCTGGAGATCAGAGCTGAAAATGTGTTGCTGGAAAAGCGCAGCAGGTCAGGCAGCATCCAAGGAAAAGGAGAATCGACGTTTCAGGCATCAGCCCTTCTTCAGGAATGAGGTTAGTGTGTCCAGCAGGCTAAGATAAAAGGTAGGGAGGAGGTACTTGGGGGAGGGGCGTTGGGAATGCGATAGGTGGAGGGAAGTCAAGGTGAGGGTGATAGGCCGGAGTGGGGTGGGGGCGGAGAGGTCAGGAAGAAGATTGCAGGTTAAGAAGGCGGTGCTGAGTTCGAGGTATTTCCAAAACAGTTCCAAAACCGTACCACCCAGATGGCCTCCTTCTTCAAGAACCGCAAATTCCCTCCAGACGCAGTCAACGATGCCCTCCACCGCATCTCTTCCACTTCCCGCTGATCCGCCCTTGAGCCCCGCCCCTCCAACTGCCACCAGGACAGAACCCTACTGGTTCTCACCTACCACCCCACCAACCTCCATGTCCAACGTATCATCTGCTGTCATTTCCGCCACCTCCAAACGGACCCCACCACCAGGGACATATTTCCCTCCCCTCTCCTATCAGCGTTCCGAAAAGACCACTACCTCCGTGACTCCCTCGTCAGGTCCACACCCCTCACCAACCCAACCTCCACTCCCGGCACCTTCCCCTGCAACCGCAAGAAATGCAAAACTTGCGCCCACACCTCCCCCCTTACTTCCCTCCAAGGCCTCAAGGGACACTTCCATATCCGCCACAAATTCACCTGCATATCCACACAATTATCTATTGCATCCGCTGCACCCGATGTGGCCCCCTCTATATTGGGGAAACAGGCTGCCTACTTGTGGAACGTTTCAGAGAACACCTCTGGGACACCCGGACCAACGAACCCAACCACCCCGTAGCCCAACACTTCAACTCCCCCTCCCACCCCCACCAAGGACATACACGTCCTTGGACTCCTCCATCGCCAGACCATGGCAACACGACGGTTGAAGGAAAACCGCCTCATCTTCCGCCTGGGAACCCTCCAACCACAAGGGATGAACTCAGATTTCTCCAGTTTCCTCATTTCCCCTCCCCCCACCTTATCTCAGTCAAATCCCTCGAACTCAGCACCACCTTCCTAACCTGCAATCTTCTTCCTGACCTCTCCACCCCCAACCCACTCCGGCCTATCACCCTCATCTTGACCTCCCTCAACCTATCGCATTCCCAACACCCCTACCTCAATTCCCTCCTCCCTACCTTTTATCTTAGCCTGCTGGACACACTTTCCTCATTCCTGAAGAAGGGCTGATGCCCGAAACGTCGATTCTCCTGTTACTTGGATGCTGTTTGACCTGCTACGCTTTTCCAGCAACACATTTTCAGCATCCTACCTGTAGCAGAGCGAACTGAATTAAACACAATATTCTACATCTGGCCTCACCAACATCCTGCCCAGTTCCAACATGATCTTCCAACTCGCATACTCAATGAACTTATCAATAAAGGCAAGCATACCAAACCCCTCTTCACCACCCTGTCTACCTGTGACTCCACTTTCAAGGATCTTTGGGCCTGCACATTTTTGTTCAACAACATTCCCCAGGACCTCACCATTAATTGTATATATGTCCTGTCCTGTTTTACCTAAGCCAAATGCAACCATTTACATTGATCTAAATTTAACTCCATCTGTCACTCCTTGCTCCATTGGCCCATCTGATCGAGGTCCCATTGTACACTGATTTAAACCTTGCTGGCCACTGCACCTCCAATTTTAATGTCGTCTGTCAACATAATAAACAGGCGCGTATTCGCATTCAAATCATTTATATAAATAATGAAAAGCAGTGGATTCAGCTCTGCTCCTTGTGGCACGTCACGGGTCATATGCCTCCAGTCTGAAAAGCAGTCCTCTACCACCCTCTGTCCCCTACCTTCACTCTAATTTTATAGTCACTTGCCTAGCTTGCCTTGCATCTATTTATGACCTAACCTTACTAACTTGTCTGCCATGCGGAATCCTGTCGAATGCATTGCTGAAGTCTATATGGACTGCGTATACCACACTGCCATCACCAATCTTCTTTGTTACCTCAACACAAAATGCAGTCAACTTTGTTAGAAATGAGTTCCCATGCACAAAGCCATTATGACTATCCTTCTTCAGGTGTTCCATTTGCAAATACATCTAAATCCTTACCCTCTCAATGCTCTCCAACAACATGGCCACCAATGACGTCAGGCTCACTGATCAATAGTTCAGGACAATATTCCCCTTCCTTGTCCCACACTTCCGCTGCTCACTTCAAATGTTAATGAAACCGGGTTGGTGATATGACCAACAATATAGGTCTCAGAGTGCATGAGGTTTAGGAACAAGTCAGGCAGGATTCTTTAATCTGCTAAAATTAACAAGTTTATAATCGAAAGAAGGTTACTCAAACTACAACAGAAAGCTGAATGACAAACGATTTGAATATTGCAAATCTGTGCGTCGATGTTTCTCTCTCTAAAAATACTAACGCATGCACAGGTTTGATGACAAACTGAAAAATATAATCTCTGCAGAAAGTTAACTTGAAAGAACTGTCCCCAAATATTAATTGTGCTCATTACGAAAGGAAACATGAGGGATTGTTCCAAATATCATTCAGCTTATTCTACTCTTACAAGCTACTACAATGTGATTACTTCCTGGAACAGGAGGATTTAGCTGACTTCCCTTTACATCAGGTAGTGGGGCGATTCCAATGAATCCTCGACAGGAATCCTCCATGAGTGGTAAAGATGGCTGAGGAGTTTTCAGCTCACACACATTGCTGGGAAGAGGAACACAGAGAGAGAGGGAGGAACAGGTTATTCCTTCTCAGGAAGGTTACATTTTCTCCCTCCCTGAGCCGAATCACACAATGACGTTATTCTACCCCAAGCTGGACAAACTGAGGTCTATTTGAACAGTGACTGAACTGTACGACTCCATCACAGTCCCTGATCCATGTCGGAACATCACTGCCGCTGTTGAACACCCAACCATTTCTTTCGGAACAAATAGCGCCACGAGATTTAAAGATGTGTTTATATGTTCCCGTATACTTTTATAATACAACTTGCATATCTTCACAATATCTGCATTTAAATGAAAGCATCTTATTCTTAATTTAGCTCCAGGTCTTATTCTCCCATAGAAGTTAAAATATCAATCAGGTATTCACCAGCTCAAAATCTTATATGGTCAATAAGAACATTTCTCATTCTCAGGCCTAAGCTTCAAATCGTATGTAACACAATGCCTTCATGGCATGAACGAGTGAAGAGAAACATCTTTGAAAAGTTTCAAAAACACTTTGTTTTTCACTTCAGTGGAATTACAACCACACACAGTACATCAGATGCTGACTCAACATCGGCCTGTACAGATGCAGTAAAGCATCATTTAGATCAGACACTATACTCTTTATCAAGAAAAAAGTATCACTTAATTTTATTTCCAAATCACGTGCTGCATCTACAGACTAAGTTGTTGCGCTTTATTGACCAGGACACGCAAGTCCCTTTGTACCACCGAGTTTTGCATTCTGCCTCCAGTTACATAATATAATGTTGTTTCATGATTTGTACAAAACACAAACTTCCCATCACCCACATCGTACTTTTTTTTTTGCTGAAGGTTTGCTCACAACCCTCCCATGTCTGGATCCCATTGCAGACACTGTGTCTCCACTTGACATCTTATTAAATGACTATCCTGGTGTGAGGGCAAATTGAGCTCCAATCCATTCGGCCCCATAATCCAAATCATCATTCTAGATTGTAAACCGTTGATAAACTCACACTGATTCCCGAGGAATTTCACTAGTGACAGCTTTCCAATCAGAAAATAAGTAATTATCTCTATTCTGTGTTTCCTGGTAGCTGACCGAGACTCCCTGTTCCTGTGTAGCAGCCTAGAAATGCTGCATGGCCTCCTGCTATGCTGTGTAGCTGGTTGTCGATTTATTTCTGCTCTCAGAGATCCTCCCTCCGGCCATTTGTTGTCAGATAATCAGGTGGAGTTCATACTATAAATGTTCCTGATCCCTGAGAGTATACAAGATGAGCACAGAATATAGACTAACATTTGACTGATCAGGTTATGTTCTCAGCCCCACTTTTCAGTCTGTATCCCATTATCTGTGACTCACTTCTCTGTCAAATATTTAACTAACTCTGCTTTGGATAAATGTGAACAAAGAGGCACCACATACCTCTGGAGAAGAGAATTCCCACTGAAATGGTCCTTTTAGAATTTCTCCTCATCTCCCTTACAGTGTCATCAGCACGGAGACCTGTCCACATAACTCAGACGTCCTAATCTGATCTAGTCGTATTTGCCAGCATTAGGCACATATTCCTCTAAATCCTTCCTATTAGTATGCATCTCCAGATGCCTTTTAAATCTTGTAACTGTACCAACCTTCATTACTTTCTCTGAGAGCTCATTCCATAAACACTACAAAACCTGTGTGAAAACATTGACCCTTTGCTATCTTTCTCCTCTCACCTTAAGCCTTTGTCCTGTAGCTTTGGAGTCGCCTAACGTGGGAAAAAAATACCTTGGCTATTCAGATTATCCATGTTCCACATGATTTTATAAACCTCTATCATGTCATGCCTCAGCCTCCAATGCTCCAGAGTAAACAAGCCCCAGTCTGTCCAGTCTCTCCCTGTAGCCTAATCTCTCCATGCCCAGCAATATCCTTGTACATCTTTTCTGCACCCTCTCAAGTTTAACAACATTCTACCTGTAGCAGAGTGAAATGAATTAACACAGTATTCTAAATCTGGCCTCACCAACATCCTGCCCAGTCGCAACGTGATCTCCCAGTTCACATGCTCAATGTACTGATCAATAAAGGCAAGCAAACCAAAACCCACCTTCACCACCCTGTCTCCCTGTGACTCAATTTCAAGGATCTATGATCCTGCGCCCTTTTGTTCAACAGCATTCCCCAGGACCTCACCATTAATTGTATATGTTCTACCCTATTTTACCTTACCAAATGCAATACTTCACATTTGTCTAAATTTAACTCCATCTGTCACTCCTTGGCCCATTGCCCCATCTGATCAAGGTCTCATTGTGCTCTGAGGTAAAACTTGCTGGCCATTGCACCTCCAATTTTAATGTCATGTGTAAACATAATAAACAGGCAAATATTCATATTCAAATCATTCACATAAATCAAGAAAAGCTGCGGATTCAGCACGGCTCCTTGTGGCACATCACTGGTCATGGACCTCCAGTCTGAAAAGCAGTCCTTTGCCACCCTCTGTCTCCTACCTTCACTCTAATTTTGTCGTCAATTGCTAGCTTATCTTGGATATATTTATGACCTAACCTTACTAACTTGTCTGCTATGTGAGATCCTGTCGACTGCCTTGCTGAATCTATATGGACAGCGTCTGCCACACTGTCATCATCAATCTTCTTTGTCACCTCTTCACAAAATGCAATCAACTTTGTTAGAAATGATTTCCCATGCACAAGGCCATGTTGACTATCCTTTATCAGTTGTGGCATTTGCAAATACATGCAAATACTGCCCCTCTCAATGCTCTCCAACAATGTGGCCAAAAATGACGTCAGGCTCACTGATCTATAGTTCAGGTCACTATTCCATTTCCTCGTCCAACGCTTCCGCTGCTCAGTGCAAATGTTAATGTAACCGGGTTGGTGATATGATCAATAATATAGGTCTCAGACTGTGTGAGGATAAGGAACGAGTCAGGCAGGATTATTTAATCTACTAAAATTAATAAATTTATGACGGAAACAAAGTTACTCAAACTGGGATGGAAAGATGAATGACAAATACATTGACTATTGCAAATCTGTGCGCCGATGTTTCCCTCTATAAAAATACTGTCACATGTACACGTTTGATGAAAAACTGAAAAAATATAATCTCTGCAGAGCATTTACTTGAAAGAACTGATCCCAAATATTAATTGAACTCATGACGAAAGGAAACATGAGTGATAGTTCCAAACATCATTCAGCTTATGAAGCTACTCTGCTCTTACAAGCTACTGGTAATGGGATCACTCCCTGGACCAGGTGGATTTAGTTGGATTGCCTTTACTTCAGGCAGTGGGGTGATTCCAATCCTTCCTTGACAGGAATCCTCCATGAGTGGTAAAGATGACTGAGGTGTTTCCAGATTTTGTGAGAAGACTTGTAGCTCGGGTGCTCGTTGTTGTGGTTCTGTTCTCCGAGCTGGGAATTTGTGTTGCAGACGTCTCGTCCCCTGTCTAGGTGACATCCTCAGTGCTTGGGAGCCTCATGTGAAGCGCTTCTGTGGTCTTTACTCCGGCATTTGTCGTGGTTTGTCTCTGCCACTTCCGGTTGTCAGTTCCAGCTGTCTGCTGCAGTAGGTCCAAGTCGATGTGCTTATTGATTGAATCTGTGGATGAGTGCCATGCCTCTAGGAATTCCCTAGCTGTTCTCTGTTTGGCTTGTCCTATAATAGTAGTGTTGTCCCAGTCGAATTCATGTTGTTTGTCATCTGCGTGTGTGGCTACTAAGGATAGCTGGTCGTGTCGTTTCGTAACTAGTTGGTATTCATGGTTGCGAATCGTTAGCTGTCTTCCTGTTTGCCCTATGTAGTATTTTGTGCAGTCTTTGCATGGGATTATGTACACTACATTGGTTTTCCTCATGCTGGGTATGGGTCCTCCGATCTGGTGAGTTGTTGTCTGAGAGTAGCTGTTGGTTTGTGTGCTGTTATGAGTCCTAGTGGTCGCAGTAGTCTGGCTGTCATTTCGAAAATGCTCTTGATGTATGGTTTTCAGCTCCCACACATTGCTGGGATGTGGAACACACAGAGAGAGAGAGAGAGAGAGAGAGAGAGAGAGACGGAGCAACAGGCTGTTCCTTCTCAGGAAGGATGCATTTTCTCCCTCTCTGAGTTGAATCACACAATAACGTTATCCGGACCCAAACTGGACCAAATGAAGTCTGTTTGAACAGTGTCTGTACTGTACTTCTCCAGCACATTCCCTGCTCCATGTAGATACATCATTGTTGCTGTTGGACACCCAGCCATTTCGTTTGGAACAAATAACGCCATTAGTTTCGATGATGTGTTTATATGTTCCCGTATACTTTTATAATACAACTTTTAATATCTTCACAATATCTGCATTTCAATGAATGCATCGTATTCTTAAATTAGCTCCCCAGTCTTATTCTCCAAGGGAAGATAAAATATTCATCAGGTATTCAACAGCTCAAAATCTTATGTGGTTAATAGGGACGTTTCTCCTTCTCAGTCCTAAACTTTTAAACGCACATAACATAATGCTTTCATCGTAAGAACTAACAAAGAGAAACACCTTTGAAACATTTCAAAAGCAATTTGTTTTTCACTTCAGTGGAATTACAACCATGGACAGTACGTCAGATGTGGTCTCAGCAACGGCCTGTACAGATGCAGTAAATCATCCTTAAGATCAGCACCAATACTGTTTGCAAGAAAGTATCATTGCATTTAATTTTCAAATCAGGTGCTGCCTGTACAGATTAACTTCATGCGATTTATGTACCAGGACGCACGAATCCCTTTGTCCCACGGAAGTTCTGCATTCTGCCTCCAGTTATATAATTTACGGTTGTTTTATGCTTCCTCCCAAACACAAGGTTCTCACCACCCATATTGTACTGCTATTTTTTTTGGCGAAGATTTACTCACTGCCTTCCCCTGTCTGTATTCCATTTCAGACGTTCTGCCTCCACATGAAATCTTGTTGAATGACTATCCTGGTGTATGAGCAAGCTGAGCTCCAATCTTTCAGCCCCTTCTTCCAAATCATTAACCTAGATTGTAAACTATTGATGACCTCACAATGATTCCTGAGGAATTCCACTTGTAGCATTCCAACCTGAAAATAAGTAATTATCTCGACTCGGTATTTCCTAGTAGCGGACCAGGGCTCTCTTGTTCCTGTTTAATAGCCTAGAAAGGTTGCATGGCTTCTGCGACACTGTGTTGCTGATAGTCGATTTGTTTCTGACCTCAGCGATCCTCCACTCAGGCCATTTGTTGTCAGATGATCAGGTGGATTTCGTACCGTCAATGATCCTGATCCCTGAGATTTTAAAAGATGAGCACAGAATATAGACTAACATTTGGGGGAATCGCTATCTTTCTGATGAAACGATAGAACCATCTGCAATGTCAGTCATGTGCTCAATTTTGACCTTCCGACAGTGAGGAGGTTGCAGAGTTCCTGTTAGCCTGATGAACATTGGTCCCCTTAACAACACAACCAATAATGTCCATCATTAATTTCATTTTTGGCTGTTGTGTTGAAAGATTGATGCATTCACTACACATTAAAATAAGCGATTGTCTTTGAGAGGTGACCTTATAGGGGTTTATAAAATCATTAGGGGCATGAATAGGATAAATAGACAAGCTATCTTCCCTGTCGTAAGGGAGTCCAGAACTAGACAAAATAGGTTTAGGGTGAGAGGAGAAAGATATAAAAGAGACCTAACGGGCAACTTTTCCATGCAGAGAATGGTACGTGTATGAAATGATTCACCAGACGAAGTGGTGGAGGCTGGTACAACTGCAACATTTGAAAGGCATCTGTATGGGAATATGAATAGGAGGGGTTTGGACGGATATGGCAATATGGGACTAGTTTGGGTTGGGATAGGTCTGTTTCCATGCTGTACATCTCTAGGACTCTATGACTCTATGGCCCAGTCTTCACTGTTCCCTGGGGAAGAGAATACCACAGACAGTACAACTCTAAGGAGATAGGAACATCCTTATCTGAATCTTAAATGGGGAAACGTTAAAATGTAAAAGTGTATGAACCTCACAGCAAGTCAGCTTCACCTTTTTAAAAATGAGGATACAACCAATAGGAAAGGCATAGACCATTCAGCCACTCAAACCTATTAACATTCCCATTGGCTCTGTTCAGTAAAGTATTTTTCAAACTCAGCCTCTACTACTCCCTTGGTTAGACATTTCAGACAGCATAAAACATAGTGCGTATGATATTGGGCAGAACTAGACTGTTTGGTCCACCACGTCTGATCTGCTGTTCAATCATGGCTGACATATTACTCAACAAAATTATACCGCCTTCTCACCTCTATCTTGATCCCCTTATCAATCAGAATATATCTATCTCTGTCCTAAAGACAGAACTGTGTCTGTTTCTCTATGTCTGTATGCATATGTGTGTTTCAGCTTATTGGCAAGAGGCAGAGGGTGGTGGAGGAAAGTTGACTTTTGGACTGGAGGCCTGTGACCATGGGCGTTCCACAGGGATTGGTGCTGGATCCACTTTTATATCAATGATTTAGATGAGAATTATACAAAGTATGGTGAACAAGTTTACAGATGACAACAAGATTAGTTATATAGTGGAAGGTGAAGAAGGTTACATAAGGTTACAATGAGATCAGGTTCAATTGGGTCAATGAATCATAGAAATGTACAGCACAGTAACGGACGCTTTCGTCAAACTCATTCATGCCAACCAGATGTCGTAAGTTAACTTAGCTTCATTTTCCAGCATTGTTACCATATCCCTCCTAACCCTTCCAATTCATGTCCCCATCCGGATGCGTTTTAAATGTTGTAATTGAACTATCTTCCACCACTTCGTCTTGCAGCTTGTTGCATAAACATACCACCTTCTGTGTGAAAATGGTCCCCTTAGGTCCCTTGTATAGCTTGTCCAACTCATCTTAAATCTATGTCCCCTAGTTTTGGACTTCCCTACACTGGGGTAAAGACCCTGACTATTCACCCTATCCAAGGTCTTCATGATTTTATAAACATCTAGAATGTGCAATTTTGACCCCAATCAACACGAATGGCTGTGCTTTCAGTAAACCTGGGTCTATGTTCTGAAATTCAATACTGACTCTGTTTCCTTCTTCATCACATCACAATTGTAAAATCACTTTAACAACTTGTTCAGCCACATTATGAAACACCTCTGTGGGATTTGAATCTAAACTTCTGGGCTCAGAGGAAGACATTCTAACACCATTTGGCAATAATCTCTGAAGCTGCAACATTGTTCTCATGTGTGTTTGTTCATCATGCAGTTTTCAAATTCTGTGACATACTTCCTTGAGAGACAGGACTTGATTCCAGGCATTCTGGTCCAGAGTGAGAGACACTAACATGCAAGTTCAGGTATTGGAATACAACCCAGAGCTCTGGCTCAGAGGCATAGGCATTACCCACTGTACAAGTCTGAAGCCATGCCCAGATTTTGGGTCACATTTTAAATGTCAACTTTCAGCTCAGTGTGGATTCATTAAAATTTGGTTAACTTTACTGAATTACACAGGTAAATGAATTACATTTTTATACAGGTGAAAAATACTCACTTCAACTCTAGGATGTTGAGCTTATGTGCACTGCCTTCGAGATAAACTATGATGATCTTTAATTGCTGGGCTATGATTTCCACCTAAAGTGGCTATTATCTGACATCTGCAATATGAGGGGGAAAGCATCCTGCAGACACACTCTGCAATATAAAGGATCTGGAACAGATATTTATTACTGAACACCAGAGACGAAGAAAGAGCATACTTTCTGGATCAAAAACACCAATCACTCTTTCCCACCTCGAACGTGCGTCTGCTCTCTTCTTAAAACAATGAAGGAAACCAAGGCACCTGATTACTGTTCAGCCTTTCTTCCCCAGCGCTATCAATCACTGGGCTGAGTGTCAGCTGGGGTTTAATTTCAATAAATACAATGTATCACAATTTAGGAAAACAAACAAGGAGAGGACACCTACAATTAAATGTCGGGACATTGGTAGTATTGTAGAACAGAGAGATCTCGGGTTCTTTTTTTTTGAGTTTGTACCATGTGTTGGCAAGGTGGTTATAAAGGCGTTTGGTTTGCTAGCCTTCATTGCTCAGACCTTTGAGTACAGGAGCTGGAACATTATCTTCAGGTTGCACTGGACATTCGTGCGGTCTCTCCTGAAGTACTGTGTAGTTCTGGTCACCCAGTTACATTGAGGATATTATTAAACCGGTGAGGGTTCAGAAAGGATTCATCAGTCTGTTGCTGCGAATGGACTGTTTAGGTTATAAGGACAGGCTCGTTGGACTGGGACCTTTGTCACTGCAGCGTAGAAGGTTGAGGCAGTATCAACCTTGTAGAGATTTATAACACAATGAGGGTTATAGATAATATTGAATGGAAGGTGCCCTTTCCTTCGGGAGGTGGATTTCAAGACTAGGGGTAATTTTAAGATGACGAGAGAAAGGTTTACTGAAGACAAAGTGTCATAGAGCTACCCAGCTCTACCCAACCTGTCCCTGCCAAACAGATGTCCTACATTAATGTAGTTCCATTTGCCAGTATTTGGCCCATATCCCCCTAAACACTTCCTATTCATGTGCCTGTCCAAATGCCTATTAAATGTTGTAATTGTCCCAGCCTGCACAACTTCCTCTGGCAGCTCGTTACGTACAAATCACCCTCTCTTTGAAAACGTTGACCCTTAGATCCCTTTTAAGTATTGCCCCTCTGACCTTCAACATATATCCTCTAGCTTTGGAACATGCTGCCCTGGTTAAAGACCTTGGCTATTCACACTACCCATTCCACTTGCAAGTATACAAACATCTATGATCACAATTCAATCACTGATGCTTCAGGGAAAATAATTCAGGCACATTCAGCCTCTCCATAAATCTCAAAAAATCCAACCCTGGCAATATCTTTGTAAATCTTTTCTGAATTCTTTTATGTTTCACACTTCCTTCCTCGAAGAGCGAGACCATAATTGTACAAAGTATTCAATAGTGGTCTAAACAATGTCCTACACAGCCGCAATATGACCTTCCAACTCCTACATTCAATGCATTGTCCAACAACGACAAGGATATCAAACACCTTCTTCACTATCCTGTATACCTGCGACTCCACTTTCAAATTATTATGAACCTGCACTCCAAGGTCACTTTGTTTAGCAACACTCCTCAGGGAATTAACATTAAATGTATAAGCCTGGCCTTGATTTTCCTTTCCAAAATGCAGCACTTCACATTTATCTAAATTAAACTCCATCTCTAACTCGTTTTCTCTGTCCACTGCACCTTCAATTTTCGTGTCAAATATGAACTTACTAACCATACGTCTGGTGGTCACATTCAAATCATTTATGTCAATGATGGATAGTAGTGGACCCAGCAACAATATTTGTGGCACACCACTGGTCACAGGGCTCCAGTCTGAAAAACAATCCTCCACCACCACCCTCAAAGGTATTCTACCTTTGAGTCAGGTCTGTATCCAAATGGCTAGTTCTCCCTGTATTCCATGAGATCTCACCATGCTAACCAGTCTTCCATGGGGAACCTTGTCGAATGCCTTGCTGAAGTCATTATGGATCACCTCCACTGCTCTGACTTCATCAATGTTTTTTGTTACTTTTTCAAGAAGAAAGTAATCAAGTTCGTAAGACAGGATTTCCCATGCGCAAAGTCATGTTGACTTTCCCCTTCCGTCCTTGTCTTTCCAACTACATGCAAATCCTGTCGTTAGGATTCTCTCCAACAACTTGCCCAACACCAATGTCAGGCTCACTGGTCTATTGTTTCTTGGTATTTCCTTGCCAATTTGTTTAATAATAGCACCACGTTAGTCAGCCTCATGTCTTCCAGTACCTCACCTGTAGATATTGATGATAAGAACATCTCATCAAGATTTCTAACAATCACTTCCCGAGCCACCCACAGAATTTTTGTGTATAGTTGATTAGGATCGATGAAGTGCATCGTGATTAAACATCATTTAGTTCGTGCATGGTATAAACGTCCTCAGAAGTGATAGATGTGGGTAAAGTTAAAATGTTTAAAATACATTTTATTAAGTAAAAGAATAAAAGAAGGATCGGAAAAATATGATCCAAGCGCAGGAACGTGGGAATAGTTGAGTTTGAGATTATTGTTAGCATTGAGTGTCTGGGATGATAGGTCTGTTTTCAAACCTCCTGTATAACTCTTTGTTTCCATGTGCCTTTGTATGTCCAAGTCTGTATCTGCATATTTCTGTCTGCACTTGATGATTTGTGTGTGTCTGTATGTGTAGCTATGTGTAAATATCTCCCTGTGTGTTCCTGTGTTTGTGTGTTTATGCATGTTTGTATCTCTATCTCTGCATCTATGTGCAATGGGAACTTTTTTGGGGGTGCATCATTGAATGAGGTTCAAAACCTCCCTTCCTCCCTCTCCCTCTCCCTCTGTCTCTGCTTCTTTTGCTGAAAGTGATATAATACCATGCTCTGCTGGTGCGTTTTAGGACTTTTCAATCCTTTCTTACATGTAAGATTATTTGTAAGGTTAAGTCACTAAACATTACATTTTACAGGATGTGTGTGTTTGTCTGTGTGTGTCAATGTGCGCATGTCTCTGTGTAGGTCTTTGCATTTGTGTGTCTGTGTGTGTGCAGCTGTGTGTATGTATGTGCGTCTGTGTGTTAGTGAGTGTCCATGATCTGTCTGTGCACGTGCCTGTGTCTGTGTATATCTGTGTGCGTGCATGTGTGTGGGGAATCTGGGTGTCTGCGTATGGGAGGTTGTGATATCTGTCTGTTTGAGTGCCTGTGTGCGTGTCTGTGTGTGTGTGCGTGCCTGTGCGATGTTTTGTATGTGTGTCTTTTCTGTGTGTTATATGTCAATGCATGTGTGCCTCTGTCTGTGTGCCAGTGTGTATGTCTATCTCTGTGTGTATGTGTGTGCCTGTATGTGTGTGCACGTATGTGTTTCTCTGTGTCTATGTGTATGTATGTGTGTCTATGTGTGTTTGTTGTGTGTATCTGCATCTGTGTTAGTGTGTGTCTGCGTGAGTGTATATATCTGTTTGTATGTGTCAGTGTTAGCATACAGTGCATGTGTGGGGAATGTGGGCGTGTATGTGACTGTTTCAGCATGTCTGTGTGTTTGTGTTTGTGTGTGTGTGTGTGTGTGCGCCTGTATACAAACCACCACACACCACACAGGCACGCACACGCACACAGAGTCATACACACACACAAACAGATGAAACAACCACCCATACACAGACAGCCTCCATTTTGCCAGAGCAGCGAAGAGAGAAGAAGGAGAAAAGCGAAGGCTGCCAGGAAGGTAAGAGCTTAATATATATTTGGGCAGTGGAGAAACCCGAGATACTGCATGTGCTATATATCTCTCCTGCCCCCCTCCCCTCCTCTAACCAGAAGAAAAAGACGCTGTAAGGTAAGGCTTTTATTTCTTATCTTTCCCTTTTCCTTTATTTAAGTGCATTGTCTAGTTTCAGTTAGTTCATATAAAGCTAAGCTAGTAACTGCTGGGGACATCAGACCCGTTGCATGTGCCTCTTGCTTGATGTGGGAGCTTAGGAACGTGTATGACATTCCTGACTCTTCTACTTGCAGCAAGTGCGTCAGCTGCAGCTGTTGTTTGACCGCATGATGGCTCTGGAGCTGTGGATGGACTCACTGTGGAGCATCCTCGATGCTGAGCAGGGACTGGATAGCACGGTTCGTGAACTGGTCACACTGCAGTTAGAGTTGTTGATGGAGAGAATGAATGGGTGACCAAAAGACAGAAAAAATGTAGGAAGGCAGTGCAGGTGTCCCCTGCGGTCATCTCCCTCCAAAACAGGTATACCATTTTGGATACTGTTGGAGGAGATGGCTCACGGGGAGGGTAGCAGTTGCCAGGATCATGGCACCATGGCCGGCACTGCTATTCAGAAGGGAGGGAAAAAGACTCGTTGGGCCATCGTCACAGGGGATCCTTTTGTGAGGGGAGTAGATAGGCGATTCTGTGGCCAAAAACTGGACTCCCGGATGGGATGTTGCCTTCCAGGCGCTCGGGTCAGGGATGTCAACGATTGGCTGCAGAGCATTCTAAAAGGGGAGGGTGAACAGCTCGTTGCCTTGGTACATGTAGGCACCAACAATATAAGTAGAAAGCGAGATGAGGTCCTGAAAGAAGATTTCAGGAAGCTAGGAGAGAAGTTAAAGAGGAGAACTTCAAAGCTTGTGATTATGGGATTGCTACAAGTGCCACGTGCTCGCCAGTGCAGAAATGAAAAAAATAGGCGGGATGAACACGTGGCTTGAGAGATGGTGTCGGAGGGAGCGGTTCAGATTTTTTGGACATTGGGTCCAGTTCTGGGAAAGGTGGGATTAATAAAAAAGGGACTGTCTACATCTGAAACAGACTGGAACCAATGTCCTTGGGGGAGATTTTGCTCCTACTGTTGGGGAGTTTTTAAACTAATGCGGCAGGGGACTGGGAACCAGAAGAGAAAACAAGTAGGCAGCGAGGTGGAGACTGGAGACTGTAAGAATTATGAAGATAACATTAATAAAGGGAAGAGTAGGCAGAGAGCAGGTGAGTGCAATCGAATTGGTGGCCTGAAATGCATCTACTTTAATGCAAGGAGTATAGTATGTAAGACACATGAACTTAGGGGTAGGATTAGTGCCTGGGAGTATGACATTATTACCATCACAGAGATTTTGTTGAAGGAAGGGCATGATGATTGGAGAATAAGTGTCCCAGGATATAGACGCTTCAGACAGCACAGGGAGGAAAGTAAAAGAGGAAGTAGAGTTGCATTGCTGGTCAAGGACGATACCACGGCTGTGATAAAGGAGGACACTATAGTGGTCTTGGGTAGTAAGGCATTATGGATGGAGCTGAGAAATAAGAAGGGTGCAGTTACACTGTTGGGACTGCATTACAGACCTCCCAACAGTGAGCTTGAGGAAGAAGAACAAACAGGCAAACAGATTATGAATAGATGTAGAGGCAATAGGGTAGTGGTGATGGGAGATTTTAATTTTCCCAACGTTGACTGGGATACACTTAGAATCAGCGGTCTGGATGGAGTACAATTTATACGAAACGTCCAGGAGACTTGTCTAGAGCAGTATTTCAATAGTCCAACGAGGGAAGGGGCCATATTGGACCTAATACCGGGAACGAGCCACGACAAGTGGTAGATTTCTTGTCTACCACTTGTAGACGGTGGGGGATTTCTTTTGGAACAGTGACCACAATTCTGTAAGTTTTAGAATACTTGTAGATAAAGAAGAGAGTGGTTATCAGGGAAGGGTACTAAACTGGACCAAAGCCAACTATATCAAAATTAGGCAAGAGCTGGGAAATGTGGATTGGGGGCAGCTATTTGAAGGGAATTCCACATTTGAGATGTGGGAGGCTTTCAAAGATAGGCTAAAGATAGTATAGGATAGGCATGTCCCGTTGAAAGCAAAGGATAGGAAGGGGAAGATTCGTGAACCGTGGATGACAGCAGAAATTGTACGACGATCCAAGAGGAAAAGGGAAGCGTACATAAGATCTAGGAAGCTGAGAACAGAACGGGTCCTGGAGGAATATTGGAAGAGTCGGACAAGTCCTAAAGAAGGAATCAAGCGGCGCAAAGGGGTAATGAAATAGCTTTACCCAGCAGAATTATGGAAAATCCCAAAGAATTTTATTCTTATATAAGAAACAAGTGGGTAACTAGCGAAACGATTGGTCCACTAAAATACAACGAAGGAAGGCTGTGTGCCGAACCGGAGAGTGTTCACTGAGGAGAGGAACATGATGAATCTTGAGATTAGACATAGACTTTTGATTAGTCTGGATCACGTTGGCATAAAGAGGGAAGATATGTTGTGTATGGTAGAGGCTATTAAGTTGGACAAATCCCCAGGACCGGATGGGATCTGTCCCAAGATGTTGAGGGAGGCGAGAGAGGAAATAGCTGGGGCCCAGAAAGATATCTTTGTGGCATCCTTAAATACTGGCGAGGTGCCAGAGGACAGGAGGGTAGCTTATGTTGTCCCCCTGTATAAGAAGGGTAGTGGGTATATTCCGCATAACTACAGACCAGTGAGCCTGACGTCAGTGGCGGGGAATGTGCTGTAGAGAAAACTAAGAGATATGATCTATTTATATTTCGAAAAGAATGAGCTTATCAGTGATAGGCAACATAGTTTTGTGCGGGGAACATCGTGCTTTACCAACTTAATAGATTTCTTCGAGTAAGTAACCAAGTTGTTAGATGTAGGAAGCGCTGTTGATGTCATATACATAGACTTTAGTAAGGCGTTTGATAAAGTTCCCTATTGTAGACTAATGGAGAAAGTGAAGACACATGGTGTGCAGCTAGGCGGATAAAGAACTGGTTGAGCAACAGGAGATAGAGAATAGTAGTTGAAGGGAGTTTCTTGAAATGGAGAAAGGTGACCAGCGGTGTTCCAAATGGGATCAGTGCTGGGACCCTGTTGTTTGTAATATACATAAATGATCTAGGAGAGGGCACCATTGGTATGATCAGCAAGTTTGCAGATGACACAGAGATTGGTGGAGTAGCAGAAAGAATAAGGGATTGTTGGGGAATACAGGAGAATATAGACAGACTGGTGAGTTGGGTGGAAAAGTGGCAGATAAAGTTCAATCCAGATAAATGTGAGATGATGCATTTAGGCAAGTCTAGTTCTAGAGCAAATTATACAATGAATGGAAGAGCCATGGGAAAAATTGATGAGCAGAGAGATCTGGGAGTGCAGGTCCATTGTACCCTGAAGGTTGCTGCATAGGCGGATAGAGTGGTCAAGAAAGCATATAGTATGCTTGCCTTCATTGGACCGGATCTTGAGTATAAGAGCTGGCAAGTCATGTTAAAATTGTACAAACATTGGTTCGGCCGCATTTAGAATATTGTGTACAGTTCTGGTCGCCACATTACCAAAAGGATGTGGGCGCTTTAGAGAGGGTGCAGATAAGGTTTACGAGGGTACTGCCTGGCGGGAGGTGTTAGCTATGAAGAGAGTTTGAGTAGGATAGTCTTATTTTCACTAGAAAAAAGAAGAGTGAGGGGGGACCTGATTGATGTTTACAAAATCGTCAAGGGTAGAGACAGGCTGGATAGAGACAAGCTTTTTTTCCAGGGTGAAGGCATTCAATAAACAGAGATCACACTTTCAATATGAGAGGTGGAAATTTTAAGTGGGTTACACCCGGCAAGTACTTCACACAGAGGGTGGTGGGCATGTGGAACTCATTGCCAGCAGAGGTGGTAGAGGCAGGCACGGTAGATTCAGTTAAGATGCGTCTGGACAGATGCATGATTTGGTGGGGAGCACAGGGATACTAATGCTTAGGAATTGACCGACAGGTTTGGAGAGTACATTTGGATCAGCTCGGGTTTGAAGGGCCGAAGGGATTGTTCCTGGGCTGTAAATTGTCTTTGTTCTTTGGATGTTTACAAAGGGAGTGTGGGTATCTGTGTATGTGGAGGGGGAGGGTGAATGTCTTCGTAGGTGGGAAGTCTGTGCGTTTGTGCATGTGTTGGTATGTGTATTTGTCTTTCTGTCTGTCTATGTGTGAGTGTGTCTGTCTGTGTGTGTGTTTCTGCGCCTGTGTGTGTCTGTATTGAAAGAGTGTGGTGCTGAAAAACTGCAACCATTCAGGCAGAATCCAAGGAGCAGGAGAGTTGAAATATAGCGCATAATCCCTTAATTAGGAATGAGGTTTGTTGGCCAAGGGGGCTGAGGGATAAATGTGAGGGGGTGGTGCTGGGGGGAACGGAGCTGGGAAGGCGATTGTTAAATGAAGATGGGTTGAAGGTGATCAGTTGGACCGGAGGGTGGAGTGGATAGGTGGGCTGGAAAATGGACAGGTAGTACAGTTCAAGAGGGAGGTACCGAGTTGAAAGGTTGCATCTGGAATAAGGTGGGGCGGGGGGGGGAAGTGAGGAAACTGTTGAAATCTGGCTGTGTGTGTTGTGTGTGTGCGAGCATGCGTGTATGTGTGTCGGTCGGTGTGTGTACGTCTCTGTATGTCTGTTTGTGCGTCTGTGTATCTCTCTGCACCTGGGTGTGTGTGGGTGTGTCTTTGTGGGAGTGGGATTTCTGTCAGTATGTGTGTGTGTGTGTGTGTGTCTGTGTGCTGCTGTATGTGTGGATGCGTTTGTGTCTGTTTCTGTGAGTGTGTATGCATCTGTATATGTATCTGTGTTTGACTGCGTGTGTGTGTCTACATCTGTGTGTGCCTGTTTCTGAGTGTGTGTGCATCAGTGTGTGTGTGTGTGTGTGTCTGCGTTTGTATGTATGTGACTGTTTGTGTTTGTGTGTCCGTGTCTGTGCGTTTGTGTGTGTGTTTGTGTTTCTCTGTGTGTGTGGGACTGTGTAGCTGTGTGTTTGTGTGTGTGTTTGTGTGTCGGTGTGTGTGTCTGTGTCTGTGTATGCGTATGCGTGTGTCTGTCTGTGTGTGTGTGTGTTGATGGTGCTGTGAGCAGCTGCCCTCCCTCTGTCCCTCCCAAACTGGATCCTTGAGGATTTTCACCCTCCGCTCTCACCTGTACAGTGATGTGGGGAGGCCAGCAGAGACTGACAGCAACAGAAAGCTCAGCATTTCTGACAGCTTCTGTGGACAGGAATGAAAGGATCTTGTTTCGGGGCTACTACATCACTTTAAGCACCATAGAGACTGCAGACTCGCCCCACACTGATACACACAGATAGACACACACTAATACCGAGAAATAGAGACAATGACTAATACACAAAATCTAATACAGACTTGAAGTGTCTGTCCGTATTTCTCTTGCTTCACGGTGACCTTGTCAATATTTCAATTATTCTGTCTGGTGTGCGTCAATATTTAAGTCTGTCCTTAGGGAGTGTGTTAATATTGTACTTGCTAACAATAGTGAGTGAGTCAGTACTTCTGTGTGGAGTGTGACTGTATGACAATTTCAATGTTCGCAGATACCAAACCTGGAAGAATTATAAAGTGTGTGGAGGACAGTGTGGAACTCTAACAGGACAGTGACACATTGGTGTAGTTGTCAGGTTTATGGCAGATCAGAATCAATGCAGATCAGTGTGAGATGATGCACCTTGGTAGGATTAACTTGGAAATTCATTATAAAACATTCTTGACCATTATAAAGGGGTGTAGGAGCAGAGGGTGTATATGTGCACATCTTATTGAAGATGTCAGTACAAGTGGGGAGAGCAGTAAATATCACAGATCAGTTTCAGTATCTGAGCTGTTTACAGGAGGAGGTGTTGGAGGGAGCCTCCGTGCTCCCTTCCTGGGAGGTGGTGGTGACGATGTGTTTTGCACACACCCTCCTGCCCACTGAGACCATGGGGATTCCATTTGTACCAGCTCGACACAAAAGAGAGATGGCATCAGGGCCACGGCTTCTAAGTTGTGCCCAGGAAACAGAACTGCCTGTGGCTTTAAAGTGAGACTTTGCTTTCACTGAACATTGCTCTTTACTCGTTCGGTGGGACGTGGATGGTTCAGAGTCTCCACACGAGCCGTCCCGGTCCTCTCCGGCTCATACCAGGGTCCTCTCCACATGGCTGGGGGTGGGGGGGGGGGGGTGGTGAGGGAACGGATAATGGGAACTCCACCACCCAGCTTGGCCCTTTCTGTGCTATTCCAGGCTGTTTCTCCTGGAATAGGAGCAAGGGAGGGAGGGAGGGTGGAAGTGGGTGGGTCTGCTGTTAGTCTGGTGCAGGTGGGGTGGTGTCCAGAAGTAGTCGGTCCACAGTGTTATGTCCATGCAGTGTTATTTGTGTGGGAGGTAACGTGGAGCGAGAGAGAGAGAAAGAGAGAGAGAGAGAGAGACTGCATGCAGCAGTGAGAGTGGTGGAGCATGAGCCTTCTTTGGGGGTAGGCGCTATAACAGATATACAGTGGGTTTGCGGGAGCAGAGAGAATATGGTGAGCCTTATCCTGATTGTTGTGGTTCTGTTCGCCGAGCTGGGAATTTGTGTTGCTCCTGATAGAGCGGGGAAGGTTATTGATGCTTGTTCGTTATTGCTGGACATTTCTTCAGATTGCAGATACTGCACTGAGCTGGGTTGGGAGCTCAGACCATGCTCACACCAATATCCTGTTCACCCATCTTTCCTGGGAACATTGGCTCATGGTGCAAGATGCGGTAGAAATGTCTTCATTTCAGCATTCTGGAACCATGCACACATCCTTTCATGACACTATCTCTCAATCTCGCTCACTCTGTCTATTCCCCAAATCCCTCCCATTTGTTAATAGTTTAACTAATTTCCCCGCCATCTCTCTCTGGCAGTGATGTTCACACACACAGCACCCCCTTGTCATGGCACAAGGGAGATATGGAGCTGTAACTGGATGGGAGCTGCACATCCTGTCACTTCCAGCATGGGCTGCACGTTTCCCCTCACTGGGCAGTGATCTCACACAGTGTTACTGAGCAATGTACTAGGGTGATGGACACAATTCCACACCCTGGTCACATAGCTTATCTGGGTTTATAGATCAATGCACTACCATAACGTGCACTGTGTTCCTCTCTGGACTGATTGCAGGGTGGGGTTCAGCAGTACACTAGCCTGGTCTGCGCAGTGCTCCATGCTGAACTGATATCTCCCCTGGGTTTATAATGCCTGGTCTGGTTCTGTGAGGTGGATTGAGAATGTGATATAACTGATCCTTTCAGTTGACATGGCAATGCCTTTATTTTTGTTCGCAATCATGTGATTGGACCCTCCAAATTCTGACTCCGCCAGCCAGTCCCATTCTTCAGTCTAACTCCAGAGTTCAGCAACGTGTTGTCACGTGAGTGATTGTCCAGTTTCAATGTGAATAACTATTCTGTCTATTTCCCTGGCCTTTTTGCCTTGCTCATCCTGGAGCATCGGAATTCACCGCAATTAACCTCAGTAAGGTCACTCCTGAGAACCAACGCTCCAGGGAACATAGTCCCAGCCCATTCACACTCTCCATCACTCGCCACCACCACCCTGCACAACTCTGTCAATATACTTGGAAATCTTTTCTGCATGATTTCAAGTTTAACAACATTTTTTCTGTAGCAGTGTGAACAGAATTAAAGGCAGTATTACTAAAGTGACTAAAACTAGCGAAAATGAGTATTGCAGATACGGGAGATTAGAGTCGAGAGTGTGAAAACGTCAAAGTTTCCAGCTCCTCGAATGCTGCCTGATCCGCTGTGTTTTTCCTGCACTGCTCTTTGAACCCAGTATATATCCCAGATGGCCTCCTTCTTCAAAGACAGCAATTTACCCTCCCGTATGGTCGACGATGCCATCCGCTGCATCTCATCCACTTCCCACACCTCCGCCTTCGAATCCCACCCCTCCAAACTCAAAAGGAAAAGAACACCACGTTCCTTACCTTCCACCCACCAAACCTCCAGATACAACGCATTATCCTCCCCCGTGTGCGCCACCTACAAACAGACCCCACTACCATGGATATATTCCCCCCTTCCCACCCTGATCTGCTTTCCATAAAGAACATTCCCATCGTGACTCCTTTGTCAGGTCCACACCACCCATCAACACAGCATTCACTCCTGGCACCTTCCACTGCCACTGTATGAATTGGAAAACCAGGACCCTAACCTTTGTCCGAGACCCCAAAGTATCCTTCCACATTCTTCAGAGTTTTACCTGCACTTACACAAGTCACCTACAGTATCCATTGCTCCTGTTGTCTCCTCGACATTGGGGAGATAGAATGCCAACGAGTGGAACACTTCAGGGAATATCTCTGGGACAACGGCACCAACAAACCCCACCACCCCGTGGCTGAACACTTTAACTCCCCCTCCCATTCCGCCATAGACATTCAGGTCCTGGGCATCCTCCACCACCGAACCTTAACCATCCAATGCCTGGTGGAAGAAATACTGATCTTCTGCCTTGGGACCCTGTGACCACATGGGGTCAATGTGGATTTCACCAGTTTCCTAATTTCCCGACCCCCCCACCTTATCCCAGATCTAACCTACCAATTCAGCACCGCCCCATGACCTGCCTTACCTGTACATCTTCGTTCTCCCCATCCACTCCACCTTCCTCTCCGACCTTTTACCTCCAACCCCAACTTCATCGCCCTATCATATTCTCAGCTACCTTCCCCTCGCACCATCCCGTCCCCATTTATCTCTCAGTACCCTTGGGCCACAAACAGCATTCCTGATGAAAAGCTTACACAAGAAATGTCAATGCTCCTCTAATGCTGCTTGACAGCCTGTGCTTTCCCAGCACCACGTTCACGACTCTGATCTCCAGCATCTGCAATCATTATTTTGTCGCTTGAGTTAATGCATCCCGTAATTTCCCCACCAGACATCTTATTAGCTTTTCTGTTAATATTCCCCTTTCCCTTTCTCCTTTATAAACAGAGCGGGACATATACAGCCCCGCAGTGCGCTGACAATACTCCCACATACAATGAAAAAGTTTTTATAAATTGCAAGATTTATCGGCCATTCATCAGTAACCCTTATCCATTCCATTCAGATTGAGTAAATATTCCCTTTTATTGTGATGTGAAATGTTATGTAAGGAAAGGGTTAACTGAACTTGTTTGTTTACTGACTTTGATTAATGGCAGTCACCGTGTTTTGTAATTATCCCAGTGGAGAGTTTCCATCTTTTAATGATCAATGGGCTCCGTTCAATGTGTTATGCCATAGTATGAGTGGAAACATCACTGACAGCACTAACAGGGATCAGCAGCTCCAGAGAGAAAGGGGAGGAGAGATCATTATCTGAGGACGTTAGATTTGAATGTTCCAACAATGGATCCGAATCTGAGAACATTAGACTGGAATGTTCCAACAATGGATCCGAATCTGAGAACTTTGGACTGGAACGTAACAACAATGGACAGGAGTTTATCCTTTTATGTTTGGTATCTTTCTACAAATTATTATTGGTTGTCATTGAATTCGCAGATTTTTTTTGCTCTTCGCATTATTCAATATTTTTATTATCCTCTCCTGTCTACCGTTGGTGTTCCTGGTAAGTCTCACTGTCCAGATATGTTTTCCTTTAAACTAATAACGACTGCATTACTGTTCTTTCATATAGTCTTCACTTCTTGCCACTATTATAGTTCATGTTGAGACTCTGAATCCAGATATCCATTCTGCAGATCACGTCTAACTGCATCAGTGAACTTGTTCAATTACTGTCTCCCTCCTTGCTTCTGTCAGTGTTACTCATGGGTCTCTATGTTGACCTACTCACTTTCAGATGTGAACCATTGTCTCACTGTCCTTGTTATTGAAATATAGGAGCGTGGAGGTCATTGTCGTCTATTATGTTTAGTAACTCCGTTTCCTTCCTGGGACTCCATCTCATCCCTGGCCAATATTTTTATTCATTCATTTCTTGGACTTGGGTGTCGCTGGCTGGCCAGCATTGATAGCCTCCCTCTATTTGCCCTTGAGAAGGTAGTGGTGAGCTGCCTTCTTGAATCGTTGCAGTACACTTGCTGTCGGTTGACCCATAATGCTGGTAGGGAGGGATTTCCAGGATTTTGACACAACGACTGTGAAGAAACAATGGTATATTTCCAAGTCAGGGTAGTGAGCAGGTTGGAGGGGAACTTGCAGGTGGTGTTTTAACCAGACGAATCACAACATTGGTCATCCCTTTAGCCATGAGCTGATTCCTGACACCATGCCCTGACCATTATTAACTTTAACTATTCACTGTTCCAGAATATACTTCACTGGCATAACCCATCTGCTGTTCAAACCTTGAGCTGTGTAACACAGACTAAATGATAACAACAATCTGCTGCTGACACTCTCGGGTTGAAACCTGCAGAAATCTGATTCGAACTCAGATCAAATTTCCATCCATCTGACATTCTTGTGCACGATGATCTATATCGCTGTTGTGTCTGGCAATGCCTTTATTTTACTATTCTCAAGTGCTTTAACTCATCTGTCCATGAAACTTCCCTCAGTTCCTCTGTGTAGATTATCCAAATCCCTGCCAGTTGTTCATATTTAACCTGGTTTCCTTTAAGTATAGTTTTCAATACTCCTCATGCTGGACAGATAATCCTGTCAACTGAGCAATGCACTAGCATAGTCTGCACTGCTCTCCATGTTGGCCTGTCATCTTGTCACAGCGTATGTTGTTTGAAGTGTTCTGTGAAACCGATTCAGAAATTGATTAAACAGTCCATTTCAGCTGATCCGAAAATCAATGATCTCGTTCTTGTAATTTTGCTCTCCAGGTGATCAATTCTCCAGTTAGTCCCACTCCCCAGTCTTTTTCTCCATATTTCCACAACATGGTCTCAGTTAGTTAATTGTCTGTTTCTGTCTTTAATGTGAATCTCTCCACCCCCCTGTAACTTTCCCTAGCCTTGGGCTTTGACTCTCTAGTATGTTGAGTGCTGGCATTGTGAAGCTCAGAAGCAATGAAATGGTGTGTGTCAGGCTGTTGTTCACTTCCCAGTGTGTGCCATGCGGTGTTCCACGGATGGGGGGTGGGAGGTGGGAAAGATGTAGGTAGTGTGTGTCAGCCTGTTATTCACTTCCATGTGGTGTTCCATATTGGAAAGGGGTGTATGTGTGTGTGTATCAGTCGGTTGTTCACTTCCCAATGTGCCCTATGTGGTGCTCCATGTTGGATAGCGGTGTCAGCAACCTTGACTCATGTCTTTGAAAGATGCTCTGTGCCTGCCCACTGAGCGTCTGACCTCTGTATCTGCCCCTTTGAGCTGATTGTGTGGTCAGTAACATGAGGAATCCCCTTTAGTATTGTTGTAAAAGACCAGGTGTCTAACATCTGTGACAATGCTCTCACTTTTAAAAAAAAAGTTTATTTTCTCATTTTCTTTAAAGAGAGATCTTAAGGCCGAACTTCCTACTGCAAACGGCTGAAGTAAATAACTTAGGAGGCTTTTAGGGTGTTTTTTTTAAAATAGTGATAACAATGACCAGCTTTCACAGACCAGACTTTCCAGGTTTGCTGAGCTGTAACAATCACCAGGTTCCTGGGGTGGGAGAAGGGTTGGATGCTTCAGTAAATGATCCCTATCTGTATCCTCTCTGAAATCTGTCTTGATGCTGTTTCGTCCTGGATTGGATGTGTCTTTTTGCCAAGAGACGAGTTTATGGGATGTTAGTACATTGGAACTCTTCATTAGTGGAAAGTACTGTATCTAATACACTGTTAAGATTTCCAATAGTTAAGTTATTCTAAACTTCTCTTCTTTTTGTATGTATTTTTATTATGGTGTTTAAATAAATTGTGTTTTGGTTAAGGTTGAGTGTTTTGACCAACCGCATCACACCTGGAGTACCCATTTCACATCTAACTTAACTAAAAAGTAGTGGGGCGACAGCACCAGGGACCCAGGTTCAATTCCCACTGATGACTGTGTGGAGTTTGCACATTCCCTCTGTATCTGCATGGGTTTCCTCTGGGTTCTGTGGTTTCCTCCCACAATCCAACGATGTTTAGGTCAGGTGAATTGGTCATGCAAAATTGCCCATAGTGTTAGGTGCATTAGTCAGGGGTAAATATGGGTAGGGGAGAGGGGCTGGGTGGTTATGTCTTCGTTGGGTCAGTGTGGACTTGTTGGGCTGTATGGCCTGTTTCCATACTGTTGGAAATCTAACCTAAGACAAGGTTGGTGTCCAGGCTACCATCTTAAAGCATGTGAAGGCAGTCTGGTCTGTTCCATAGCAAAGTGGGAAAAATTGCCCAGTTCAAAATCGATAATTCCAAATTGGGTTCAGGTTTAGAATCCCTACAGAGTGGAAGCCGGCCATTTGGCCAAACAAGTTCATACTAACCCTCCGAAGAGTAAATTACCCAGAAGCATTCCCCTCCCCTATTACTCCATATTTGCACCTGACTAGCGCAAATAACCTACATATCACTGAACGTTACGGGCAATTTAGCAATGGCATTTCACCTAAACTGCATATATCTGTCCTTGGGCCTCCATTGTTTGTAATTTTTATTAATGACTTGGATGAGGGGATTGAAGGATGGGTCAGCAAGTTTGCAGATGACACAAAGGTTCGAGGTGTCGTTGATAGTATCGAGGACTGTTGTAGGCTGCAGCGGGACATTGACAGGATGCAGAGATGGGCTGAGAGGTGGCAGATGGAGTTCAATCTGGATTAATGCGAGGTGATGCATTTTGGAAGGTCAAATTTGAAAGCTGAGTACATGATTAAGGATAGGATTCTTGGCAGTGTAGAGGAACAGAGGGATTTGGGGTGCAGGTACAAAGATCCCTTAAAATGGTCACCCAAGTGGACAGGGTTGTTAAGAAATCATATGGTCTTTTGGCTTTCATTAAACAGGGGTATTGAGTTTAAGAGTCGTGAGATCTTTTTGCAGCTCTATAAAACTTTTGTTAGAATGTACTTGGAATACTGCGTCTAGTTCTGGTCGCCCTCGTATAAGAAAAATGTGGATGCTTTGGAGAGGGTTCAGAGGAGGTTTATCAGGATGCTGCCTGGACCGGAGGGCTTATCTTATAAGGAGAGGTTGACTGAGCTCGGACTTTTTTCATTGGAGAAGAGGAGGAGCAGAGGGGGCCTAATTGAGGTTTACAAGATAATGAGAGGCATAGATAGAGTCGATAGCCAGAGACTATTTCTCAGGGCAGAAATGACCAACGCGAGGGGTCATAGTTTTAAGCTGGTTGGAGGAAAGTATAGAGGGGATGTCAGGTGGGTTCTTTACACAGAGAGTTGTGAGAGCATGGAATGCGTTGCCAGCAGCGGTTGTGGAGGGAAGGTCATTGGGGACATTTAAGAGACTACTGGACATGCATATGGTCACAGAATTTTGAGTGTGCCTACATGAGGATCAATGGTCGGCACAACATCGTGGGCTGAACGGCCTGTTCTGTGCTGTACTGTTCTATTTCTATGTTCTATCTAGGTTCTAAATTGCCCATAGTGTTAGATGAAGGGGTAAATGTAGGGGACTGGGTCTTGGTGTGTTGCTCTTTGGCGGGTTGGTGTGGACTTGTTGGGCGAAAGGGCCTGTTTCCACACTGTAAGTAATCTAATCTCAACATCAATGCCACCATTTGGTGACGGAGGATATATATTGTGGATGAGATGAATGTTTTCTCTCTGAGCAGAGAGCTGCCAGGTGTATCCATGTTTTCTCAGTATAGCAGGATTCCCGATTATGTAAATGGCTCTGTGGGCTCCCCATGATAATGAGGGATCGAGAGGAAATGAAGAAACTCTCACTCCATTAACGTTACAGTGTGCCCTTGCACAGGGCGTCCTGTTGGTGTCTGCTCACTGTCCTGGCAGATGCCACTGCATCTTCATTCAGAAGCAGTCGGCCATTCCCATCGTCTTTGGATCTCCATTCGGAAAGAAAGGATAGTCTCTCGGTCCTTCATGCACAGCTCAAAACATCCTCACCCTCACCACTCCGCACCGCCAACTAACCACATCAAAATATCCCGTGTCCTGAGAGCAATAGGACCATTGACAATATCAGGGAGCAGACCATCAGGGAGATGGAGCAACACTTCCCATGTCTGAATGGGTTAGAGTAATCCCTCCAGAACACACTGTATCTCTATGTTGAGTAATCCTTCTCCATTTCAGTAACATACTGCCTTCCATTCTTCCTGAAAAAGCTGGCAGCTTAATACATTCCGTTATATTCCACTTGGGAAAGTATTATTCATTGACTTTACCTGTCCATATCAATTTGCAGATTCTCCTCATCCTCTTGATAATTTAATGTCTTGCTTACCTGAGTGTCATCACTAAACTTAGTAGCAGTACATCTGTTCTACCGTCCTGATCACTGATATCGATTGTAAACAGTTGAGGACCCAGCACTGGTCACTGTGTGATTCCACTGGTTACGTTCTGTCAAACTGATTAAGACTGATTTATCCAGAGGGCCTGCTTCCTGTTTGATAACCAGTCCTCCCCGTTCCTGTGGAGCACAGTCGAAGGGCTGAATAAGAAAGAGCAACTATCCAGCCCCTCAAGCCTGTTCCGCCATTGAATACAATCATGACTGATGTCATCGCCAGCTCAGGTCCATTCCCCTGCCTGCTCTCCATATCGCTTCATTTATTCAATGTCCCATCATCCCTTGCACACTACGACAGTGAGCTCCACAGATTCACAACCCATTGAGAGAAGTAAGTTCTCGTCACCCCTGTTTTAAATCTGCTCAGCCTAATCCTAAAACTATGATCTCTTGTTCTAGTTTGCCCCAGATGAGGAAATGTCCACTCCACACCGACATTGTCAATCACCTTTAACATCCTTCAGGCCTCAATGAGGTCTCCTCTCATTCTTCCAAACCTAGAGTGCGTCGGCCTGAACTGCTCGAACTTGCTTCAAAAGGCAGATTCATCTCTGGAATCAACCTAATGAACTTGTTCTGAACTGCCTTTGTTGAAACAACGTCACTCCTGCAGTCAGAACAACAAACCTGAACACAGTATGTCAGTTACAGTCTCGCTAATACCTTGAAGATTTGCAGTAATTCTTCCCTCTATTTATACTCTATACTTTTATAAGTTAATGCTGAAAATGCACTTATTTTTCCAATTCCCTGCTGTACCTGCATTGAGTTTTCTGTGGTCTGCTCAAGGACACCCAGATGCCTCTGCAAATTAGCACTCTGAAGTTCCTGTCCATTTCCATAACATGTTGGATTCCTCTGGGGAATATCCTCGTTAAGTTTTTGCTTCCAGATGTTGGCACATTCATCTAAACTGTTCATGCCCATTTGTAAATGTTCTACATCTTCATTACATCAACCTTCTTTTCAACTTGTTTTAATGTCAGCCGAAAATGAGGCTGTGGATGGTAAATTGGCAGGTAATGCGGTGTGAACTCTATGCAACCCCAAAATTTGCCAACAACTAACGAAACAACCATTCTATCTCTCTGCATTTTGTTGGCTCACCAGCCCTCTATCCAGGCGAATAACTTCCTCCCAAACCCATGTCCTCTTATTTCACAGCTTAATATTTTTTGCAGCGTTTAATCAATGCCTTTTCAAAGTCCAGGTACTTTACTCCTCCAGGATACCTATTGTCTAACTTTGCATGTTTAAAGAATTCGAGCAAACAAATGCTTAAAAAAATGGTGATTCTGATGTATTCTGGTTTTACTTTGCAAATCCGCTGTTGTTAATTAATTAATAATGGAGTCTCACAATTTCCCTTAATTCCCAACAGTTTGCTCACAACCTTTTATTTACAAGTGAAGATGATTATCCTAATTCCTAACTTTTCGGTACCCTCTACGTTCCCTTTCTCGTGTTCCTCTGAAACAGGTACAAATCATTAAAAGATCTGCTCCAATTTCTGTGTAATCGACATGAGTATCTGAATGGATTCACTCAGTTCATGGTTTATATGCTCAACGGGCTGAGTGTCCCCATGGTGTTCCTACATTATAGTCTCGATGGACGGAATGTCCTGATTTCCAGATCCAAAATCTGCTTCTCCTCTTCCTGATAATACGTCAGAAGCCTGAGGGATTGCGTTATTTTACTGTTGCTGTGCAACATTTTGAGGGGCTGAAAGGTCTCTTCATATTCCTTCACAACAGGCTCGAGATACTGAACAATCACCTCCTGCATCCCTGAAAGGGGATTGAAGGAGTGATTAGTCTCCTCCAGTTCCCATACAACAGACACATGGGTGAATTACCTCCACCTTTCCGTAACAAGTCTCAAATAATGTTATCTCCTTCTTTATTTCTCGTGCTGAATGGCCTCCTGTTATTCTAGTGTACCCATCTCTTCCAGTTCCTGTGTTAGCGAATTGAGGAGGCTGAATGGACTGATTCTGTTGCTGTATAACAGGATACTGGTGCCTCATGGCCTACTCTGCGTGCAATGTTATAGACTCGAGGGGCAGATTGGCCTCCTCCTGTAACTGTATATCAGGATTCAGGGGCTGAATAACCTTGTCCTGTTCTGGTTAACAGGGTCGAAGTTCTGAATACCTTTCTGCTGTCCCTGTGTTACAGGCTGGAGAAATGGAATTGGCTGTGTAATTGGCTTCTGTTGCTGACTCTTTCCGGTGTTCTATGTAAAAATAAGGTCACTTCTCATTTTTGTAAACTCTCATGAGTATTGGATCAACCTAATAATCCTTTCCTTGTAAGTGAACCGCATCATTGCAGGAATTAGTTGAAGGAACCATTTCTGATCTGCTTCCAATATCGCAATATCCTTTCTTCAGTGAGGAGACTAAATCTGTGGACACTACTATGGATGTGATCTGATTATGATCCTGTACAGCATCAGTAACACTTTACCAGTCTGCTGTAAGGTTCCCAGCCAGGTTAGAGGACGTTCAGCTGTCTGGGGAAATTCATAGATCGTTGAAAGATCATTGTCCTTCTCTACCCCACCAGCAAAATGGGAGATCTGGTGAAAATGTCATAATAACACTTGAGAAGAATGAATGACGTGACGAGATTATCCCAACGTCCAAATAGGCTTCACCAAATATCTCACCTGAATCTACCATTAATCTTCCAAGAGGCCACATAGCTCAGATTCCACAGAATCTAATAAGGCGAAGCTTAGAAACAACAAGGAGAAGCAATGATTGATGGAAGTCATATGTCAAAGTGAAAGTTGCAATACAAAAGTTAGGTATGATATAAAACAGGAAATTAGATATCCAGGTTTGTGGGTACTACAGTAATAATGAACAGTTTCAAGCTACATCTAAACCGTGGTAACCCACGTGAATAATAATGCTGGGAAAATGGATTTCATTAGGGTATTTGAGATGGTCTCCTTTAACAGTATGTTGAGTACTGAGGTCGAGGTGAGGCTGTTTTGAAAATGATATTATGTTATCAGAAGAGCCAATTGAAAACGCTGCTGAAAAGGAGGTTTCGGGAATAGTATTTATAATACATGGAATTTTATATAACGTCTGAAAGCAAACCAGTTATTTTTGAAACTGTGGTTGTAAACCTGAGTATGAGGCTAAAATTAGCTTCAGTGAATTGGAGAAGTACATGGAAATGATTTACTGGAAGACAGGGAATGGTTGTTGTTTGAATAAACACCTTAAAAAGTACAATATACACTTGTCCACAACTCAAATAGCAAAGGGGTAAGGTGACTTAACAATAGTGAACAAATTAATTAAAGATTGCATTAGATCAAAGGAAGCAGCTCAGGAAATTGTCAGATATTGTTGTAAGTTTGAGGACAAGTGAACTGATAATGAAATAATTTTTAAAAATGCAAACTAAAAAGAAAAATTAGGATGACCAAATGCTTCTCTCGGTACTTGATGGAAAAGTGAAGGCAAGGGCACGTGTGGAATGGGGAATATCCACACACGATATTTTCTTGCAGCGAACTTGGAAATTACAGAGAATCTAAACAGTTACTTTCATGCCAACCTTATTAGAGGCAAGATTAACAGATGGTGAAACTCAGTTTCTGTTCTCCGGTGATTGCCAAAATGAAATGAGATCGCAGTGAAGCTTAGAAAGTTCACACAGAGAGACGGACTGACACAGGGGCATGGAGAAGAGTTGCCAGGCAAGGTTAGGGGGAATCCCAAGATGTTGTCCACGTATATCAATCAGATGAAAATAAGCAGGGCACAACTAGGGCCCATTAGAGACCAAGGAAGCACTCTGTGTATGAAGCTGGAGAACATTTATCGATTGTTACATAAAGGCTCCATTTCTGTTCTACACAGAGAAGGAGAATGCAGGGACAGAATTCAAAAAGATGGGTTGGGAAGCTCTTGAACAGATTGATATAAGATGGGAGCAGGGATTGGAGTCTTTGGCTGGTATAAAATTGGACTGATTGCCAGGCCTGGATAAGTTGTATTACAGGCTGCTGTTAGTGACAAAGGAGAAAAGGCGCTGACTCAAATTTTTAAGCCGAATCTGGCCACAGGGAAGTTGGAGTTGCCAGATGACAGGAGAACAACGAATATAGTCCCACTTTACAGGAAGGATGGCGAAAATAGACTGACTGTTAACCAGTCAGTTTTAGATCCCTGTTAGGGCAAGTACTGGAGAAAATGAGAAATGAGAAAATTTATCTCTATTTGCAGAGGCAAGGTTTGATCAGGGGGAGTCAGCATGACATCATAGGAGGGAAGTCATACCGAGTGAATGTTATTGTCTGTTTTCGAGCATGTTGTTCTTATGGGTTTTCAGCAAGTCCTTTGACAGAGCCCCATATGTGAAACTGATAACAAAAAGCCATGATACCAAGGGTAACTTAGTGAGTTACATCAAACATTGGCTTATTCGCAGGAGTCAGAAGGTGGTGGAGGAAGGCTATTTGTGTGACTGGAGACCAGTGTCCCCTGATGTACCACAGGGATCAGTGCAGTGTATCTTATTATTTGTGGTATTAACAAATGTAAATGAATTAGCGGGGCGGGGGGGGGAGTGGGTGGTGGGGGGAGGAGGTGATGGTGAAGGACTGTGCTAATTAGGTTTGTATTTGACAATATTGGCCGGGTTGGCAGTGAGGAGGAAGACCTTATGTTACAGGAAGATGCAGATGGAATCATCAGATAATCAGATGGAATGTAACCCTCATAAACATGTGGTGATGCACTTTGGAAGGAGGAACTAAAAATGGGGGTATACAATGAATGCCAGCACACTAAGAAGCTGAGAGGGTGTTCCTCCACAAATCCCTGAATGTGACGGCACAGGGTTATAGTTTAGGGGAAAAAATAAGGACTGCAGATGTTTGAGATCAGAATAAAGAAGTCCAGTTCTGGTAAAGCACAGTCGGTCAAGCAGCATGCAAGGAGCAGGAGAGTCGATGTTTTGATCATAAGCTTTTTATCAGGATTGTTGGCCACATTCCTGATGAAAAGCATATTCTCAAAAAGTCGACTTTCCAGCTGCTCGGATGCTGGCTGATCTGCTGTGCTTTTCCAGCAATATACTTTTTGACTGAGGTTAATACGTTAGTTAATATGGCAGAGGAAACCGTAGGCAGAGCCTTCATTCCCCGATGCATCGATTGTCAGAGCTATACATGTCTATGGATAGGCTGTGTTAGAACACTGTGCGTAGTTCTGGGAGCCATATTGCAGGAAGGATGTGATTGTAGTGGAGGGGTGCAGAGGAGATTCACCGGGATGCTCCCTGGGATGGAGCATATCAACTATGGAGAGAGGCTGGATAAGCTCAGGTTGTTTACTTTGGAGCAGAGAAGGTTGAGGGAGAGGTGATTCACAAGGATAGGATTACAAGGGGGATTTCCAGAAAGATTTTTGCTGAAGTCCCAAACCCAGTGTGCAAAATCAAATATTATGGGATTGTGGCAAATATTTGGACATGGTTACAGAATGGGACAGCTGGCAGGAAAGAGTGAGTAAAAGTTTTTGATTTTGATTTTATGACCAGGTGTACTTTCCAGGATAAATACAACAAAATACAGTGAAATGCTATCACTTGTTGCCACGAAGTGGTGCCATTTTGAATAATTTAAGACAGTGGAATAAACAGAGGATACAGCCTGATGAGAGTTTATGGGTTGTGAGACAGCTCCTCATCATAGACCACCCCTGCAACCCAACCCCTTCATGACAGCTTCATCCCCATCTACACCAGACCCCAGCAACATCGAAGTTTCTGATCCTAAGGCACCACCTTTGCCACTTGGCAGATACTCCTCCATCACCAGCTCATTGTCTCTTCTGCCAGGCCATTCAAATGTCAGAAACATGTCTCTTACTGCTGGGCCCACCTCATCGATGTTACCATCATGGTCTTCCACTATGCACTTCACCACAACCAGTGCAGGACCCAACCAACAACATGTCTCCAATCTTCAGGTATCACCTTTTGCTCCTGGGCCCGATCTCACTCACGTTGATTCTGCTGGTGTTGCAGCTGCCAATTCCAGGTCATGTGCTTGCTCCAGAAAAGTAAGTAAAGACTCACTCTCCTCCACATTGGGCTTAGCTTGAGTTTCAAACCCTGGATCCAGCTTAAGGTCAGTAAATTAGAAAAAGAAAAGTGGAGGAGAAAATATGAAAAAGAAAGCAGGTCAGCAAAGAAGCATCTGGACCAGAAAAACAGGAATAAAATGATCTTTTTATTGGAGATGAAGGCTCGTGGAGTCTCTCAGGATTATGTCCTTGGGTCTCAGCTATTCGCAAACACCTCAAACATTTGGTTGACGGAATCAATTGCAATATATCTCAGTCTGCTGTTGGAGAAATGCATTGAGGAGATTCTCGGCCATGGTGAGAACGTGGGAGGCTCACTGTGTTGAATGACCTACTCCATTCCAAAAGTTTCTATGTAGTCTGTGGATAAGCACTGTCAATGTTGTCACAAGCTCTCAGATGTTAGGAAGGAGGTCTCTGCAGTGTTGACAGGCCAGTGTTTCCCTTTTCTGATGCAGAAGCTGATGCCGGGTGTTCTGACTGGTTTTATCCTTTAAGACTTCGGAGCAGTTTGATACAATTGTGTGTCTTGTTCGGCCATTTCAAAGACCATTGAAGAGTATATCACATATCTGTGTGTCTGGAGTTACTTTTAGGCCAGACCAGGAAAACACGGGAGATTCACTTCCTGAAAGTACATTGTGGAAGCAAATTGATGTTTATAATTGACATTGGCTTCAAGGTCATTATTACTGACTCAAGATTTTAGATCTCGATATTTTATTAATTGTTATTAACTTCCACCAACTGCCAGAGCATGAGCCTGGTCTGTATTAGAAATCTAGTGACATTTCTATCTCGACATGGTAACCTGTCGCAAACCACACTGAGCAGTTTATTTCTGTGCTGCTTGACAACTCTGTCAAAAAGAACTCCCAACAATTTGACTGTCATTATGGAATTGAGGGGGTGATGTTGGTCATACTGTAATTATTCTCCTCTTAAGAGACTTATCATAGCTGAGTAATTTTCCACATTGCTATATAGAAGTCAGAGTTGGAACTGGAATGAAACAGCTTCCCCAGGGACACGGCTTGTTGTACATTTCCTTTGTCATATCTACCGTATTCAGATGTTTCTTCATGTCACATAGAGCGAATCAGATTGTTTGAAAACTGATATCTGTAATTCTGTGGGCATCCTGACGAGGTGAGGTAGATCATTGAATCAATACTTCTGCCTGAGTACGTCGCAGTTAATTACATGCTTGTCTTTTGCACTGATGTGCAGGGCTGTTCCATTATTAACGAGGGGGACATGTGTTGGGTCGTCTCCTGCAGTGAGTTGTTTAATACATTAACGACTGGGTCTGGCAGGACTGTAGAGCTTGGAACTGATCTGTTGGTCTTGCAATCATTCCGCCCTCCCTATCAGATGGTAGTTCTGCTGTTTGGAATGTAAACAGTCAAGTGTGGTAGCTCTATGGTTTGCCATCAGTTTTAGGTACACATAGTTCTGCCCTGGCATGTTCACCACACTCGTCGCTGAAGCATAGATTCGCTTATTGGTAATGGTAGACTGAGGGATAATCCCAGGCAAAAAGTTACAGATTATGGTTGAATATAATTTTTCTTCTGTTGCTGTTGAGGTCTACAGCATCACATGGAACACGCAGTTTGAGCTGCAATATCTCCAATACAGTCCTGCTGCCTGTCCCCCAGTCCACACCAAGTCCCACTCACCCATCAGCCATGTACTCCGTGACCCACTCTGGTTTCTGATGTGGCACACTTCCAATGTTATATTCTCATTGTACTGAGGGTCTCTCCATGGTTTTACACTTACAATTTGTCTCATTGCCCAACACCCTTTAACATAATCATCTGAATCCTTTCCTTTCCAGCATGTGCTACCTTCTGTGTTTAGAGTGAATGCGTGTCCCTCTGTTTCTCTCCCTGACTAACAGTAAGAACTCTTTAGTTTCAGTAATGCCAGCTTTATGTTATTTCAGAGACACGGAAATTGTGCATCTTGTGTTATCTTTCACTTCCTGGTATATGCGCTCTAGGTTGAACAGGGCGTTTGAGCCACGTTAACACACGTCTTTGAAACGTGGTGAAAAGCAGAAATTGCGAGAGAAATTAAGCAGGTCTGACAGCATCGGTGGAGTGAAAGCAGACTTAATCATTTGGGTGCACTGACCATTCTTCAAGGCTCACAGGTTTTTTTTGTTCTCGTTTCAGATTTCAAGTATCCATAGTTATTTGTTTAATTGAAAATGTGTTTTTTTCATTTCTGGAGAAACACAGCAGATCTGGCAGCATCTGCGGAGAGAGAGAAACACAGTTAGCATTTCAAGTCCAGTGTGACTCCTCTTCAGAATATTAAAGGATTGGAAAATGGGCTTTTAACTCCCTTGACCGAGGTAGAGGAGCGGTGGCCGGAAACAAGATGGTGTGGATGAGCAATGCCACTGACAAATTGACTTTTATTTCTGGTAAAAGAGAATCAATTGTAAAATGAGTATTAATTAGATTGTGAATGGGGGAAATTGGTTCTTTAATTAAGTGCAAGACAAACGATTCACAAACAGGGCAAGTTCATTGGGAGACCTGGAGAAAGAGTGTGTGAAGAATGGAGAACAGCCATAATGCGGTCAGGCTGTGGAAGTATGGAATTGAATAAAAACTCCTTCAGGATAGAACGTGCCAAGGTCTAAAGTGAGGTGTTACTCGAGTTTGAGTTGTGCTTCATTGCAGCATTACAGCAGCCCAGGACTGAAATGTTAGCATGACAGCAAGGTACTTTATTGAAATGGAAAGCAATGAGAAGGTCAGGGTTATTCCCACAGACAGAGTGGGAGTGTTCCTCAAAACAGTTTATGTTTGGTCCCCCCAATGTAAAGGAGACTGCATTGTGGGTAGCAATGACAGAAGACTGAATTGAAAGAGTACAAGTGAAATGCTGCTTCATCTGGAAGGTGAAATAACGAATGTGTCCGCGATCTTTTCAAATGTCCAAATTTATTACTGCTTATATGTGGACCACCTAGTTCCACAGCTTGGAGAGAGGAAGTCCTATAGGTGCGGGAGGCCAGAGTTAATAAACTTGGAGCTGGATAAACACAGCAGACCAGAGAGAATCAGAGGAGCAGCAAAGGCACTATTTTGATCTTGGACCTTTCGTCAAGACTGATGAGGAGGAGGGAGCCCAGAAATGGAGTGATGGGATATGGAGGGGTGGCGGGTAGGTATGGTGGTGGTAGGCACATGCAGGTATGAGGTTACTGTGATTGGTCAATGAGAAGGATGGACCAGATACAGGTGGGTCTGTTCAGGGAAAAGGGACATGGGATAACGCTGTGGGTAGAGGGCTTTTGAAGCAGCTTCAGTCAATATTGAGGCCATTGGCCTATCAGCTTCAAAGGTAAACTCTCAGGTGGTGTTCCTCTGACAGTGGACAGGCTAAGGATGAGCATGTGGGAGTGGGAGTGGAAATCAAAATGAATGGTAACTGGAACGTCGGGTTGTTTGCTTCGTGCAGAGCACTAATAATCCACACAGAGCCTGATCCTGACCAACCGAGCTCGTCTCCAACTCCCACCGTTGTCTCCTCTATGCTGTGGATACGAAAGGAAGACTCAGGGACATATTCATGGAGCATCTGCTCTCTGCACGCTTTAACAAACTCAGCATTCCAATTGCCATCCATTTCAATCACTCCCCTCCCCTTGTTCATCCAGCAACAGGTCCATCTTTGGCCTCCTCCACTTTTAGAGTGAAGCCAAACAGAAACTCGGGAACACAACTTGATATTTCAGCTGGAGACTTTACAGCTCAATGGTGTCAATATTGATTTGACTGGATTCAAAATTTCTCTACCCACAGCTTTACCCCATATCCACTTCCCTGACCTGACGAAAGCTGTCCATCTTTCCATTCGTCTATCTGTCGCACCCTTCCCACTGACCAATCACAATAATTCCCTGCCTGCATCCCCCTATCGCCATTCCACCTACCCTTCCCCAGCCCCACGCCACTCCCTCTATTTACTTCCCGGCTCCCCTTCCCTTACCCCAATCCTGATGAAGTCTTTCAGCCTGAAATGTTGGCTTTCCTGTTCCTAGGATGCTGTCTCACTTGGTTTGCTTTTTCAGCTTCATATGTATTGGCGATATAGTTGTACATTGAGACCTTATCAGCAACAGATTTTATTCTGCTTTTTATGCATTCCTTGTTGTCTGTTTACTGACAAGCTTATCTCAACATTCTCACTGCAGGATCAAGGAAACAGTCTTTTTGTCACTAATGCTCCTGTCTGCTTCGAACTGATTTCCTTTGTTTTAACTGTACCTTCATCACTGCTGTTCGCAATGGCATTGTAAACGTAACTCTTGTTATGCTGTAGCTTAATCACACAATTTCCAATGTACTTCACAACTTCCTTGTACTTATACTCCACACATTTATTCATAAACCGAAAGATCCAATAAGTCTTTCTATAATTTCCTGTCTTCTGCGACCCTCTCTCCTTAAACAGGGAGGTTATATTTACCAGTCCTCCCTCACTCCAAAGTTTCCTGAAAGATCACCAGCAATGCCTCTACAATCACCTTCGATATCTCTTTAGAACTACGAGCTGTTTCCCAACTGGTCTCGCTGATTCATTCAACTTCACCTTCCCTAGCACCTTCTCCTTACTGAGGTCCGTATACTCACGTCTATACCCTGACTGTCTTGAAGTTCTGGCATTTTCCTGGTGTCTTCCACCGTGAAGACTGATGTAAAGTATCTATTCAATTCCTCTGCCATTCCATTGTTTCCCATAACTACTGAAGCCTCATTTTCCAACAGCCCTTTGTTTGTTTTTTACTCCCTGTCTTCCTTGTTATATATCCAACAATTGCTTTCCATATTCTTTTACACGATTAAGAAGCGTAATATCATATTTCATCCCCTCCTCCCATTTGCTGTTATAGTTATCCGTGCTCGAATTTGTAGACTTCGTAATCCTTTGGATTCCCAATAATCTTCACCACATTGTGTGTATTTTCTTTTGTTTTTATGCTTTCCCTGAATTCGTTATCACTCGTGGCTGACTTGTCTTCTGCTGAATATTGTTCCTCTTATTTGGGATGAATTTCTGATGTGCTGCTGAATTATCCCCAGAAACTCCTGTCATTGCTGCTTCACCATTTTCCCGTGCTCAGCTTCCCTTCCAACTAACTCTGGCCATCTGCTCCCTCGTGTCTTGTAGTCACATTACTCAATTATAAGACATCACATCCAAAAGTGGTCAATAGATGTAAACAGAAGGAAGGAAGTCTGAGGCATGAGACAGAAAGAACGATTGGACGATGTATCAATTAGATTAAAACAGAAATCGAGAGACAGACAGAGGGAGCGAGAGAGAGAGAGAGAGAATATAGACATGGAGATATAAAAATAGAGAAGTCTACATGACTGATAGATATAGATGTACCTCTGTACTTGGTTTGACAATTCCTGTGTGTTGTGGTCCTTTGTACAGTGTCTGTGCAACAGATTAATATGTTTAAATGTGGGTCTGATGCCAGAACTTTTATCTCCATCAATATCATAGGCAACAGCTGTTGACAGAACCCAGCAGGCCAATGTATATGTTTCCCGGTAGAAAATTGATTAACTGAAATAAATTGAACACAAGAAGCAGGAATTTATAACATACATCCTGATAAGAATTAGAGATTAAGTCTGGGAATGCAGGGAAGAGGCAGAAGGCAGAGTGTACGTTGCAAGAAGGGGAACAGAACATCTCAGCTGAAGACTAAATAACATGTTAACGTTTTATAAATTTTGTACATCACATGCATCATTTTTATTAAATATGTCTCTCTTGTTCATTCTGAATATGGTACACACATACGAACAGTCTTATGTATCTGCACGCACACATGCACACACACACACTTCCACACACACCCACAACACAGACACACTCACTCACACACACAGACACCCTCACACACACAGACACACGCACAGACACCCACACACACAGACGCGCACTCACACAAAGAGACACACATGCGAACACCCACACACACTCTCACACACAGAGACACACACACACGCACTCATACACACAGACACACACACTCACTCACGCACAGACACACACAGACACACACGAACTCACACACACACAGATAGACACACACACACACACACAGGTACACCTACACACTGATCAATCATTGTTCAGCCATTCCATTTCAAATTATCCTGTTTTATTTACATTGTCACTTGTAATTCCTTCATCCGAATATATTCGGTTTCTTTCTCTACATTTGATTTTATTCTGTCTGTCAAGAAGACATTGGGGACTTGGGGGATGTAACTTTATTCCTCATCAGTCTCCACAGTCACGGTCTTCTGTTTCTTAGCCCATGGAACATACATACTGTGTCTGACCCTTGAATCCCGATAAGCAGGTCCCTTTTTTTAGATTACATACAGTATGGAAACAGGCCCTTTGGCCCAACACATCCACATTGACTGTCCGAAGAGTAACCCCACCCAGACCCATTCCCCTACCCTGTATTCACCCCTGACACTATGGGCAATTTAGCATGGCCAATTCACCTAACCTGCATATCTTTGGAATGTGGGAGGAAACCGTAGCACCCGGAGAAAATCCATGCAGACACGGCGACAATGTGCAAACGCCACACAGACAGTTGGTCAATGCTGTTCAGTAAACAAGACATGTACTTTTGTGCGAAGGCTACATGAAATATAAAATAGAAAAGGCAAACAAACTGTGCAATAAGATGTTTCCACCTTTGCAAGCAAATTATTGAATTACATTGTGTAAACGATAATTAACTGATAAAAGTTATGAGAGTATAATCCAGCGAAATACGTAGCACAGCGAGAGAATAACAAGCAATTACATTTCAACTTGAGGGTTCTGGACTAACATTTATTATGTCCAGAAAAAAGATGGTAATTTTATGAGAAATTGCATTTTCCCCATTTTATGTAATTCCCAATCGTTCACATTTCAGTGTGGAGACCCCATGTTGGTTGAGAGGGAGCTCCAGGCTCTGAATGAATTCTCACTGTCTCAATGTGCAGCTGGTGTGTGTCTCTGCACTGTTCATAAATCTATCAGCAGCCTTACTGCCTTACATCTGAAATAGTTTGCCATTCCCACCAGCTTCTGACCTCTATAGGAGTACAATAATGTCTTATCGGAAATAGAAGGCATTTCCTTGAGACTTGACAGAAACCATTCACTTTTCCCCCTCACGTTCAGCAAACCAAGGTAAAGTGACACATATGTACCACGAGCAAAGGAACCAGGAGGAACAACATAGAGCAGTCTATTTGTGTAGACTCTGCTTCACTCTTTGTCATGTTGGGGCATCAAAGACATCTTCCTATTTCTGTACACGTGATTTGATAGGCTGAATGGCCACGTCCTGGTCATCTGGAAGCAGCTCAAGGACCTGACTTGGCGACTCCGGTTCCTGTTTAACATCTTGATGTGCTGACTACACTCCTTCACTCCTTGTGTAATAGGCAGGAGGGTCTGAATGGGCTATCCCTATTCTTATCCAATAGTTTCAATGGATTCAATAGCGTTCTTGTATTCTGTTGAAACCACGTTTCAGGCAGAAGCTTATGCTCAGAAACGGCGATTCTCCTGCTCCTCGGATGTTGCCTGACCTGCTGTGCTTTTACAGCGCTACACTCTCGATTCTTCAGTCAGTGAATGGTCTCCTCTGTTTCTGTGCACCAGGTTATCGGAATAAATGAACTCCAAATGCTCCTGCCTTGCAGTTTTGAGGAACTGAATGGAACATAGGAACATAGGACTGAGGACACTTTAAGCCCTCTCAACTAGGCAGTAAGGTCGTGGCTGATCTGGATGTGGTCTCAGCCCCACTCCCATATCTGTAGTTCATTGTCCTTTACTGCCCAATATCTAAATGCTTTGACGAAATGCAAACACATCGGCACCACAAACTTCTGGGGAAGAGCATTCCCACTCAAACAACCCTTTGTGAAATTCTCCTCTTCCGTGTTCAGACTGGGGCTGGATGGACCACTGTTTCATTTTCTAGTCCCGTTCCTCCATTGATCATGATAAATTTTAAATGTAACTCGGTTGGTGATATGACCAATGATATAGGTCTCAGACTAGGTCAGGTTCTTTGCTGGGGACAAGTCAGCTCGATATCTTACATTTGCAAAAATAATTCATCAAAGCAAAGTTAATCAAAGCTAATATGGAAAAATAAATAGCAAACAGTTTGGACAAATACGTACATTAATATTTATCTTTGAACGCATTCTGAGATGCAGTCTGTGCATACACACAGACACACACACTAAGACATACACAGTGTCTCACACACGCAAGTGCACACAGACACACACCCCTACACATACCTAAATACAAGCAGGAAAAAAAGCTGCAAAATATCAGCTTGAAAGAGCTTTGGCCAAGCATTAGTTAAACTCAAGAGAAAAGTAAAATAATTAAATGTTATTCTGCCTCTGAAGTTGTTCTGCTCACACAAGCAGGATTTATTCCTGTAACGGTTGGATTTGGCTGAATTACCTTTGATTTTAGGCAGTGGGGAGATGCCAATGATTCCTCAACAGTAATCCTACATGAATGATAAAGATGACTGAACGGTTTTCACCTCTCATACATTGCTGCGAGAAGGAACAAGGAAAGATAGGTAGCAATAAGCAGTGGCTTCTCCAGAATGTTGCATTTTCTCCATCTCGGAGCAGAAATATACAATAATGTTATCTCAACAGCAAACTGGACCACGTGAGGCCTCCTTGAACATTCTCGGAACTGTAGGACTATGTCCCTGTTCTCTGCTCCATGTAGGAGTTTTAATGAAGTTATGTTTGTATGTGTCCTCATATTTTTGTCCAATAAAATCATGTCTTCATAGTATTTGTTTTCTTATACTATGAAAAGAGTATATAACATATACATGTTGTTTTCTTAAATTTGAATCCTCAGTTCGAGACTCATATACCAGAGAAAATGTCCATAGGCAATGCATCAGATACACTCTCATCAATATCTTATACAGTTCAATACGAACGCCTCTCATTCTCAATCCTGAAGTGCTCTCGCCTTATAGAGGTTTAAAACATCATGAGGAGAAAAGAAATGGTGAAGATCCAAGAACATTTTCCTAGCTTAGGGCAGACCACAATTAGAGCACATAGATTGAAGGTGAGGGGAGAAACATATAAAAGGGACAAAAGTGGTAACTTTTCACAGAGTGTATAGAATGAACTGCCAGAGGAAATGTTGGAGGCAGGGACAGCTACAGCATTTTTAGCCATTTGAATGAAGCCATTTGAGTGAACACGAAGGTTTTATGGGATATGGGCCAAGTGCTGGCAAATGGAACTTGATTAATTTAGGACATCTGGTCGGCATGGACATGGTGCAGTGAAGAGTCTGTTTCCGTGCTGTATGACAGGATAAGGCTTTCTCTCCAGGAGCAAGTGCAGTGAAACATATTCGCAAAATCTTCTAAAGCTATTGAGTATATTTATTTTTCAGTTTATGGAATCATCACTGCCTACAGTACATCAGATGTTCACTCAGAAATCCTCTGTACAGATGCAGTAAAACATCCTGATAGCCTTTTCATGAAGTAATCATTCAATCTACCTTCCTAATTACTTGCTGCATCTGCATACTAACCCCGTGTGATGTATGTACCCTGATGAACAAATGCCTTTGTACAACTGAGTTTTGTGATCTCTCTTCTTTGAATTAGATTACTGTTGTTTTCCCCTTCTGCCACAGCCCAAACTTCGGTACCCCATGTTATCCTGTTTCTGCTGAAGGTTTGCACACTAACCTTCCCTGTCTATATCACATTACAGACTCTCTACCTCCACTGACATCTTATCGAATCTTAGTGGTTGAGCCAATTGATTTCCATCCAATCAGTTCCCACACGCAAATTATTGACAGATTCTAAATAGCTTTTGATGTTGCACTGATCTCTGAGGCACTTCACCAAGTTAAAGATTTCCAACCCGAAAATACACATTTCTCCCGACTATCTATTTCCTCAAAGTTACCCAGGACTCCCCTGTTCCTGTGTAGCAATCTAGAAAGTAGGTGTGACCTCTTCTTGCGTTGCGTAATGTACTGAAATGGCTGAAGAGCTTCATCCTATTTCTTTATAATTACTTAGAGGTGCTGTTCGATCCTGAATGGCTGAATGCGATCTTCCTCACCTTCTGTAACAGCATCGCGGGGTTGAGTGAGTGAACAATACATGAAGCAAGAGCATCAGGTGGCCATTCAGCCCCTCGAGCCTGCTGTACAATTCTGAATGCTCATTGTTGATGTGATGGTAACTAAGCATCCCTTTCCTGTCTGTTCCCAACAATCATTGATTCTCCTGTTCATCAACGATCTATATAACTCCTCCTTGAGTGTTTTCATTAACACAGTCTTCACTGATCCTTGGGCATGAGAAGACCACATACCATACAATCCTAAAGAAAAAGGAACATCCCTTTCCCAGTCTGAAATAGGAATACCCTTATTCTCAAAATGAGTTCCCCTCAAACCAATCATTATTCTTTTGACACAACGGTTAGGAACAGATATAGACCATTCAGCCCCTCAAACCTCCCCAAATTTCCATTAACCCTCAACAATCAAATACTGATCAGATTAACCTCCACTGAAGTTAAAGGAATTCCAGGTACAATATTTTCACAAGATTTCAAGAAATTAGAACAGCGAACATTGAACAGTACAGCATAGTAAGAGTCCTTCAGCCCTCAATGGTGTGGCGACCTTTTATCCGACTCTAAGATTAAACTAAACTGTAGAGCCTTCATCCTATTCTCATCTTTGTGCTTATCCAAGAGTGGCTTGAATGTCCCTAATGTAGCTAATTCTACGACCACTGCTGGCAGTGCATTCCATGCAGCTATCACTACGTGTGTAAACAACCTGCCTCTTGACATCTCCCAAAACCCTCCTCCAATCACATTAAAATTATGTTTTCCTCGTGTTAGCCATTTCTACCCTATGAAAAAGAATCTACTAATCCATTCTATCTGCGCCTCTCATCATCTTGCACACCTCTATCAAGTCACCGTTCATCCTTCTTTACTCTAATGAGAAAAGCTAAAGCTCCCTCAAACCTTCTTCATAAGACATGCCCTATAGGACAGGCAACGTGCTGGGAACTCCCGTCTGCACCCTCTCTAAAACTTCCACATCCTTCCTTGAATGGGGCGAACAGAACTCAACACAATATTCCAAGTGTGGTCTAACCAGGCCTCTATGGAGCTGCAGCATAACCTCGCAGCTCGAAAATCAATCCCCCAGCTTATGAAAGCCAACACATCATACACATTCTTACTTTGAGGGCTTTGGCAACTTTGAGGAATCTACAGATGTGGACCCCAACATCCCTTTGTTCCTCCACACTGCCAAGAAGCCTACCTTTAACCCTGCAATCTGTATTCAAATTCAGCCTTTGAAAGCTCTCTCCTGAATATGAGAAAATAGACCAGAATCAGGCCACTTAGCCCATTGGATGTGCTGTGCCATTGGATTACAGCTGAACTGTTTCTCACCTACATTCTCCTGCCTTCGCCAAATGATCACTGATTCCCAAATTAATGAAAAGCTTATTCAACTCTATCTTAAAGAAACTGTGTGCAGGAGTGTGTGTGTTTGTTTGTGTGTCCATATCTGTATGTATATGTGTTGTGTGTTTAACGTGTCTGTGTATGTTTGTGTGTATCTCCGTGAGATGATGTCCTGCAGTTTTTTGGGGTAAAAACATTGAAATTGAGATCAACCCCTCACCACCACCACCCCCACACCTCTACGTCTGTCCCTGTTTAGTTTATAGTTATGCAATGCCACCTTCTGCTAGCCTCCCCATGCCTTTGCACTAGTGTCAGTTTTTTTTTGTTTCTTTCAGAGTACATCAAATACTGTCAATCTTTCACATTGCATGGCTGTTTGGTTTTTCAAATAACGTCTTTGGAAGCACAGAGCAGTTTCGTCTGATACCTAACGATATCGTTCCTGAGATATTACCACTATCACTGTGTCCATTTCAGGATTTTCAATCTTTTCTCATTTATAATTTGTAGGAGTATATTATAAAACATGTCAAAATAATTGCATTGACTTACAAATTGTTCCGTCAATCTTGCTTGGATGCATTTGCGAGAGAAATACACTTTGATTTGCGCACTCTGTGTCATGAATAATCTTCAAAGACAAATCACTTCCACACTGCAGAGCGACCATAGACATAACTTTACATGAACATTCTCCACTCTAAGGGTCCTCAGTACGAATACAATCCTCCATATACCAAACTGTGATTGTGTGCGTGTGCAGATGGTTCTGTCAGTTTGGACGGCGCTATGAGCTGCCTCCCTCCCCCTCCCTCCCCCTCCCTCCCAGACTGAATCCCCTGATGGTTGTCACCCTGCGGTGCTGTCAACGCAGAGGAGTGTGAAGGCCAGCAGAGAGGGACATTGCATCACTTTAAACACCAGAGAGGCTGACAGATCCACTGTGCACATGGACACACAGATACACACAGAGACGAATACAGGCACGCAGACAAAATGCAGAGATGAAAACAGACACGCAAATACACAAAGAGACAAATACAGACACACAGAGATGAATACAGATGCACAGGCGCACACAGAGATGAATACATACGTGCAGCGACACACAGAAACAAATACAGGCACACAGATACACACAGAGACAAATACAGACAGGAAGATACACACAGAGACAAATATAGACACGCAGATACACACAACGACAAATAGACTCACACAGGTGCCCACAGGGATGAATACAGACGCAAGGATACACACAGAGATGAACACAGACACACAGAGACAAACACAGACCCGCAGCTACACACAGAGACGAATACAGACACACAGATACTCACACATGAACACAGGCATGCAGATAGACATAGAGACGAATACACACACACAGATACAGACATGAATGCAAACACGCAGATGCACACAGAGACAGATGCAGACACGCAGATACACACAGAGACACGCAGATAGACAGAGAGACGGATAGAGGCACACAGATACACGTAAGAAGAATACAGACATGCAGATATCAACAGAGACAAACGCAAACATGCAGATACACACAGAGACGAATAGAGTCACACAGATGCCCACAGAGACGAATAAAGACACACGGATACACAGAAAGACAAATATAGACACGCAGATACACAGAGATGAATAAAGTCACACAGATAACAACAGAGACGAATACAAATACACGTATACACACAGAGTTGAATACAGATAAACTGATATACACAGAGACAAAAACAGACGTGCTGATACACACAGAGATACACAGATGCACACAGAGACGAATAGAGACACACAGATACACGCAGAGATGGATACAGACACGCGGATACACACAGAGTTGAATACCGACAGTCTGGTGCACACAGAGATGAATACAGACATGCAGCTGCACACAGACATAAATACAGGCATGCAGATACACACAGAGACAAATACAGACATGCAGATACACACAGAGACAAATACAGACATGCAGATATACACAGCGATGAATGCAGAAACGCAGATACACACAGTGAAAAAATCAGACATGCAGAGACACACAGAGATGAATATAGATGCACAGACACACACGGAGACTGATGCAATAGCACATATACAGACACACATGGACAAATTCCTGAAGAAGGGCTCATGCCCTAAACATCGATTCCCCTGCTCCTTGGATGCTGCCTGACCTGCTGCGCTTTTCCAGCAACACATTTTCAGCACACATAGACAAATGCCGATACACAGATGCACATGCGCACACAGATACCCAGTCATCAATACAGACGCACTACACCCAGTGCCACACCGACATTTAAATAGACATTGGGAATCTGCCAGTGTTTACTTTTCACGTGGTGACTTTCTCAATATTTCACTCACTCTGTGTGGCTTGTGTCGACCTTTCTGCTGTTCCATAGATAATCCTCTGCATTCTCTCTATAGCTTCCACCTCTTTCCTTTAATGAGGTGACTAGAACACGGTATTACAAGTGTGGTGTTATGACACGGCGATGAAACATTCTGTGAATGAAACCAAACACTCAGAAAAGCTCACCTCGCTCATAATCTGTTAAAGTCGAGTGACAGAGAGCTCACAAATTCCGCTACTTAACAGGAAATAATATCAATGTATCCCTTAATTCTAAAAGTGAACATTGAACAACAACAGTTATTCCCAACTCTAAGTTTCCCTTTCTCTGAACTGTTTGTTATCTTTCTCCACCTTTTACAATATAATCTTCCAATTAAAGAAAAACTGTATTACAATTACTTAAACCAGACAGTGGCTGTAGTCTCCAATGCCCTCCTTCTTTCCACTGAATATCTCCCTGGGTCATGTTCTGTCTTTTAATGCAAGGATATTTCGTTCAAAAAATGAATCTTACACAGAGAATGTTGTTCATGGCAGACTCGCACAATGGTAGTTTACTCTCTGTCTAAGTTCCAAAATGCGTGCCTCTTTATTCCCTCAACATCAGCTCATCTCCTTGGTTTGATGTTGGCAAAACAATAAATTTAAAATCGATTGGATTTAGTATAGTGGGACATTATTTAAACTTGGTTGTTTAAATTCGAATAGTTGTTAAAAGAGCAACCAAAGCTCAACATATCTGTTTCACAGCCAGATGTTACATAGTTTCAGTACAGTAAACTCTGAAAATATTAGCTAGTCATATGACAAGTACTTGCAAGCTCTCAATGCAGAACAACATTCAACTTTATCACAGTGGGTTAAACAGTGGGATTATAGAGCTGCGGCATAACCTCATAGCTCTGAAACTGATCTCCCCGGCTGTGAAAGCCAACACATCATATGCTTTCTAAACAACAGCACCAACCTGGATGGCAACTTTGAGGATCTATAGACATGGACCCAAGATCCCGCCGTTCCAGATTTATCTCGATCTGTCAGCTCAGTTATGACAAGGTCTCTCTCATTAGTGAATACTGAAGCAAATATTCATTAAGAACTTCCATTACCTCCTCCGACTCCTGGCGTAAGTTCCCTCCACTATCCCTGATCGCCCTACCCTCACTCTGGCCATCCTCTTGTTTTTCATGTAAGTGTAGAACGTCTTAGGTTTTACCTTAATTCTACCCGCCAAGCCTTTATCATGCACACTTTTGTCTCTCCTGAGTTTATTCTTCATTTCCACCCTGGTTACCTTGCAACCTTCTAGGGCACTGCTTAACCCTTGCCTCCTTAACCTTATGTAAGCTTCATCCTTCCTCTTGATTAGATCTTCTAAAGCGCCTGGCACAATGAAGATATGGAGTTGTAAATGGATGGGAGTTGCACATCCTGTCACTTGCAGCATGGGCTGCAAGTTTCCCGACAGTGTGCAGTGATCAAATACAGTATTACTGAGCAATGCACTCGGATGGTGGACACAGCTCTACATGCTGGAAGGGTAACTTCTCCAGGTTTACAGAGTTATTCACTGCACAGCCCCCCGTGGACTGATGTGGTCTGCACAGTCTGTACAGATTGCTGGTTTGTATTGAGCACTACACTAGCCTCATCTGCACAGTGCTTCACGCTGAATATATATCTCATCTGGATTATGATGTCTGATTCTGTGAGGTGGAGTTGGTATGGGGCATAACTGGCCATTTGAGCTGATCTGTCAGCATATTTATTTTATGTTCTTACTCTTGTTATTGGACCCGTCAGCATCTGACTCCTCCGGCTAATTCCATTTCTCTGAGAAGAGCCGTGTTTATTCAACTTGTTGATCAAGTAATCATCCAAATATAACACGAGTATCTGTCCTTCTGTACCTTAACCTGACCGTTGGTGCTAATATTCCTGAATCCCCGGGGACGTAATTATGAAGTTCAGAAACAACATGCAAAGTGCACGGCTCATGCTGTTCTATACATCACGGTTGTGGATCCCATTTGGATCCTTAATGTATCGAGAGCTGGCACTGTGAAGCTCAGGAACAATGAAATGGTGTGTCTCGGGCTTTTCACTGCCTGGTGTGCCCCAAGTGGTGCTCCATGAACAGTGGAGTGTGTGTTGGGCTGTTGTTCACTTCCCGGTGTGCCCCATCTAGTGCTCCATGGTGGACAGGGGTTTCCAGCACCTTTGAAAAACGTCTTTGAAACTTGTTCTGTGCCTGTTCACTGAACATCTGCATTTGTCCCTCTCAGCTGATCATGTGGTCGGTTACACGAGGAAGCCCCTCGAGTACTATTGTTAATTACCAGGCAGTGAATTTATAACTGAGGGGCTCCAGACTGACTCCTGTTATTGGAACGTTAGTGGAGGTGCTGGGAATGGTTTGCTGGAGGTTGTGCTGTCAGCTGCCTCAGACATTCAGAGAGACCTGAGCATTTGGTGACCCAACTCTGGATGGAGGATGGGGACGATAGTAACAGCATCTGGGTCTGTAACATGAACAATAAATAGAGCAGAGGCTGCAGAGAGGGGAAGCTCTGAAACCACGCAGTGAGTGTGTCTGGGGAAAGGGATCTGCTGGACCCACTCCGGGTTTTCCAGGAACAGCTTCCCAAGCTCCACTTAACCCTGGAGCAGAGTTTGAGGGGACACTGATTGAACAAGGAGCTGGTCATAGAGTGGTGTCACCTCCTTTAACACGACCTGCAGCTTCTCATCAGGGGGAGGACCGTGCTACCAGTGTTTTTTGGGTCAGAGTTTCATTCAGCATCTATGTTCCAGAACTTTCCAGGCAGGACTGGGTGACAGCTCCATCATCTCTCCGACCTCAACATCAGTGTCATCATTCAGTGACAGAGGATATATATGGTGGATGAGAGCAATAGGCCCGCTGGGAACATCAGGCAGCAGACGATCAGGGTGATGGAGCAACACATGCCATGTCTGCATGGCTCAGAGTAAACCCTTCAGTACACACGGTATCACTAAGTCTTGTAATCCCTCTGTATTTCAGTAACATACTGCCTGCCATTCTTCCTGGAAGAAAATGACAGGTTACATATGACGTTAAATCCCACCTGCCAAACTTTTATCCATTGATTAACTTGTCCATATCCATTTACAGACTCTACAACTTCCATTGATTATTTATTTTCCTGCTTATCTTAGTTCCATTGGCAAACTTAGTTACAGTACATTTGTTCCACTTCTCAAGATCATTGATATAGATGGCAAATAGCTGAGGACCCTGCACTGGTCACTGTGTGACCCTACTGGTTACATTCTTTTAAGCTGATAAAATCTGATTTATCCGGAGTGCCTGCTTTCTGTCTGATAACCAGCCCTCCCCTATTCCTGTGTAACACGTTCAAAGGACTGAAGAAAGACGAGGAACCTCAGTCAGCAATCCAGCTCCTCCAGCCTGCTCCACCATTGAATACAATCATATCTGATGACAGCCTGCTCCACCATTGAATACAATCATATCTGATGTCAGCCTGCTCCATCATTGAATACAATCATATCTGATGTCAATCTGCTCCATCATTGAATACAATCATATCTGATGTCAGCCTGCTCCATCATTGAATACAATCATATCTGATGTCAATCTGCTCCATCATTGAACACAATCATATCTGATGTCAGCCTGCTCCAACATTGAATACAATCATGGCTGATGTCAATCTGCTCCATCATTGAATACAATCATATCTGATGTCAGCCTGCTCCAACATTGAATACAATCATATCTGATGTCAGCCTGCTCCATCATTGAATACAATCATATCTGATGTCAGCCTGCTCCATCATTGAATACAATCATGTCTGATGTCAGCCTGCTCCATCATTGAATACAATCATGGCTGATGTCAGCCTGCTCCATCATTGAATACAATCATATCTGATGTCAGCCTGCTCCATCATTGACTACAATCATATCTGATGTCAGCCTGCTCCATCATTGACTACAATCATATCTGATGTCAGCCTGCTCCATCATTGAATACAATCATATCTGATGTCAGCCTGCTCCATCATTGAATACAGTCATGGCTGATGTCAGCCTGCTCCATCATTGAATACAATCATATCTGATGTCAGCCTGCTCCATCATTGAATACAATCATGGCTGATGTCAGCCTGCTCCATCATTGAATACAAACATATCTGATGTCAGCCTGCTCCATCATTGACTACAATCATATCTGATGTCAGCCTGCTCCATCATTGAATACAATCATATCTGATGTCAGCCTGCTCCATCATTGAATACAATCATATCTGATGTCAGCCTGCTCCACCATTGGATACAATCATGGCTGATGTCAGCCTGCTCCATCATTGAATTCAATCATATCTGATGTTAGCCTGCTCCAACATTGAATACAATCATATCTGATGTCAGCCTACTCCACCATTGGATACAATCATGGCTGATGTCAGCCTGCTCCAACATTGAATACAATCATATCTGATGTCAGCCTGCTCCATCATTGAATACAATCATGGCTGATGTCAGCCTGCTCCAACATTGAGTACAATCATATCTGATGTCAGCCTACTCCACCATTGGATACAATCATGGCTGATGTCAGCCTGCTCCAACATTGAATACAATTATATCTGATGTCAGCCTGCTCCATCATTGAATACAATCATGGCTGATGTCAGCCTGCTCCACCATTGAATACAATCATGGCTGATGTCAGCCTGCTCCATCATTGAAGACAATCATGGCTGATGTCAGCCTACTCCACCATTGAATGCAATCATATCTGATGTCAGCCTGCTCCATCATTGAATAAAATCATGGCTGATGTCAATCTGCTCCATCATTGAATACAATCATATCTGATGTCAGTCTGCTCCAACATTGAATACAATCATGGCTGATGTCAGCCTGCTCCATCATTGAATACAATCATATCTGATGTCAGCCTACTCCACCATTGACTACAATCATATCTGATGTCAGCCTGCTCCATCATTGAATACAATCATGGCTGATGTCAATCTGCTCCATCATTGAATACAATCATATCTGATGTCAGTCTGCTCCAACATTGAAGACAATCATGGCTGATGTCAATCTGCTCCATCATTGAATACAATCATATCTGATGTCAGCCTACTCCACCATTGACTACAATCATATCTGATATCAGCTTGCTCCATCATTGAATACAATCATATCTGATGTCAGCCTGCTCCATCATTGAATACAATCATGGCTGATGTCAGCCTGCTCCATCATTGAATACAATCATATCTGATATCAGCCTGCTCCACCATTGAATACAATCATATCTGATGTCAGCCTGCTCCAACATTGAATACAATCATATCTGATGTCAGCCTACTCCACCATTGAGTACAATCATATCTGATGTCAGCCTGCTCCATCATTGAATACAATCATATCTGATGTCAGCCTGCTCCATCATTGAATAGAATCATATCTGATGTCAGCCTGCTCCATCATTGAATACAATCATATCTGATGTCAGCCTGTTCCAACATTGAATACAATCATGGCTGATGTCAGCCTGCTCCATCATTGAACACAATCATGGCTGATGTCAGCCTGCTCCATTATTGAAAACAATCATGACTGATGTCAGCCTGCTCCATCATTGAATACAATCATGGCTGATGTCATCTCGGTCTCAGTCCCACTTTCCGGCCCACTCTCCATATCCCCTCAGTTACTCAATATCCCAGCATCCACTGCACTCTGGAACAGTGAATTACACTGATTTAAAATGCTTTGAGAGAAGTTCTCTCATCACTGTTCTAATTCCTCTCCACGTATCCTAAAACTCTGATCTCTTGTTGTAGGTTGCCCCACATGAGGAAATACCCAATGCATGTCGACATTATCAATCACCTTTAGCATTGTCCAGTCCTCAGTGACATCTCCTCTCATTTTTCTAAACGCCAGAGATATAGGCCTGAATTTCTCAATCTCTCTTCAGAGGACAAACTCCTTATCTCTGGAAACAGTCTAGTAAACCTCTTCTGAACTGCCTCTATGGTAATTGCATCCCTCCTGCAGTCAGGATATGAAAACTGTACACAGTACTCAACTGCGATCTCACAAATGCCTGGCATTATTGCAGCAGTACCTCCCTCGCTTTATAATCTATTCTTTCAAAAATAAATACCAAATTTGCAGTTTCCTTTCTCATTATCTGCTACACCTGCATCTGTGTCTTTTGCGATATGGATGAGGATTCCAGATCCCTCTGTACCTAAGCACTACGTAGTTTCCCTCTGTTTGGATAGTAAGTTGCCTTTCTGTTACACTGACCAAAATGGCCTCATACTTTTCATTGTTTCATTTCATCTGCAACCTATCCTTAACCATTCATTACAATTTCTCACCTGAGTCAGTGTCTTCTGAAAAACTGATTATAACATGTCCATCCCCTCAAATAGGTGATAGTATTTATTGCTAATAGTTGGGGCCTGGGGACTGAGCCCTCTGGTATTTTTGGAAACAGAAAATGAACCAGTTATTCCAACTCAATGCAATTCTTTGTTTCGCCAAGCCTACATCCAAGCGAATAAATTACTTCTAACCATATGCAAACTTATTCTGCAGATTAATCTTTTGTGCACACCTTAGTCAATGTCTTCTGCAAGTCCTGATTTTACATCTCCAGGATCCTCATTATGCAGCTTGCTTGTCACATTCTTAAAGACTCAAATAAATAATGAAAATATGATTCATCCTTTGTAAAATTATGTTGATTCTGATGGATTGTGGCTTCACTCTGTAAATGTTCTTTCATTAATTCCTGAATAATCGATTTTAATAATTTTCTTAATTTCCAGCAGTTTTCTCACTACTTTAAAGTCTCACCTCTATATATTCTCTTCATTCCCTCCAATCCTGTATAATTGACACATGGTGTGAAATGACCTACTCTGGTTGCTGTGTAAGAAGCATGAGTGGCTGAATGAACTCATTCTGTTCCCTGTGCACAAAATCAATGGGCTGATGTCAAAACAAAATCAAAACAAAACATAGATTAAACCGAGCTGAAACAAGGCAAATTAAATTAAATTACATAAAGTTACAACACCCAGCACAATCCGACCAAAGCTCCCCATCACCGGTAGCATGTTTTGCCATACCCGTATTTGTTCAGAATTCTTCCTCTCAGAGCCCTCACTGTTACACAAATGTCCTGACCAATTTAGCCAATAAAACCATGTGTATATGGTTGAAATAGGGACGCCACGTCCTATGACAATGTTCATTTCTTGGGTGCCCATACTCATAAGGAAGTCAAGGGGAATGGGCTCCATAACTCGTCTACACCACGATCAGCGTCCTGGGTGGTTTCCTGGAACCCAGTTTATCAGAATGTTCTTCCTCGCACAAAATGAAAGAATACTAAACAATTTATTCCCATGCAAGTCCAAAGAGGGAGGATTCAGCGAACACAAGAGGAGGGGCACCGAATTTGCCTTGACCTCGGTTCCCAAAACCCCTTCCAAAACACTTGCTACAGTGCACCAATACCTACGAAGCTTGTGGCATGATCACAAGCAATATGTAAGTATACCAACATCTATTGTACATTTGGGGCATAGTGGGGACTCTCTTGTCTTAAATTTGACAGGCTGCTCGGATGTCAATTAAACCCTGCGGAGTACCTTCAACTGCATAGCCTACATCCTATTGCAAATTGAAATCTTCCTTACGGTTTCCCAAATATCTTCCCACTCCTCTGGTGAGATCTCCACCCACAATTCCTGATCCCAGATTCCATGCAGCCGCTCTATATCATTTGAGACACTACCTCTTAATAAATGATAGAGGCTGCTGACCGAGAGAGCACCTGTGGACGAAGCACTCTTCCCTCCATTTCCGACCTATGGGGACTAACCATTAATGTAGTTGTTTTTTCTGTCTAAAGTTCCTCATCTAAAATTAACGAAAGTGGCCCCTCCAAGATAACTCATATTTCTGGCTCAGCTGCTCTAAAACCACCATGACCACCACGTCAAATAATTCTCCCAAACAGGAAACTCCTCTGGACTCTCAGAGCCTCTAGGCAGAATCCATCAATCCCAGCTGGGATCCTACCAATCCTACAATGGGAGTCAAAGGGGAAGATCATTTTTGTAAATTGCCCTCACTTTGTTGCATCATTTTACAGGCTTTAACTATTTTATGGACAATTGGATTTCTGCAATCCTCGTCTTGTCCATGAACAACAGATTAATGAGGGGACATTTTGCCTGGGATGCCTCAATGTCCAGCCAAACTGACCGCAGGTCTTTGCAAGCTCAATCAGCCACATCCGATTGCAGGGAACCTCGTTGGTATTTCTTAAAGTCCAGAAAATTCACACCCTTAATCTCCTGCAGAAGCTGCAATTTGGCGAGCTTCATAAGAGGCCACCTGTGGTGCCAGGTAAACAAGCTTAACCAACTGTAAAGCCTCCATAGAACCGACCTGGAGAGCATCAAAAGGACCATTTGCATGGGATAGAAGAAACGAGGAAGTGCATTCATTTTAACCGGAGGTATTCTACCTAACCAGGATATTGGAATATCTTCCCAGAGCCGAAGGTCCTGTCTTATCTTCTCGAGCACTTGCACGAAGTTTGCTTTATATAATTGACAGAAGGCTCGTGTGGTAAAAATGCCTAAATAGTGGAGACCTTCTTGTGACCATCTGAAAGGGAATCAGATTGCACCCCCCATGATCAGGTACTCGAATAACACCCAACAGACATGGCGTCCGATTTCATAAAATTGATGTTATACCCCGAGATAGATTCAAATAAATCAATCACTTCTTTAAAACGGGGCAAAGATATCATCAGGTTAGGTAGAGAGTGAAGAACGTCATCTGTGTAAGGATGATGTCATGCCTTCCTAACCCTACCACCCGTTCAGTTATAGTGGGGCCCCTCTGGGTGGCCTCTGCCAACGGCTCAATCACCAATACAAATAATAATGGCGAAAGGGGCACCTCTGCCAATGCTAAAATTATACCATTAGACCTTATACCATTAGTGAGAACTCCTGTCGCTGTTGCGTCACTATATAATTCTGCCATCCAACAGGCAAAGACACCTCCAAGGCAAAACAGTTCCAAGACATAAAAGAGGTACGGCCACTACACCCAAGCAAATGCTTTCTCTGCATCCAGCGAGACTACCAAGCCTGGAATCGACCTTGCTGGCACACCTCAACCATATTTTGCACTCTCCTAATATTAACAGGGGACCTGTGACTCTTAATAAAACCTGTCTGGTCCCCTTTCACAATGAAGGACAATATCTTCTCCAGCCTCAACGCTCGTATTTTCGACAAAAATTTTAAATTCTCCGTTTAATAATTGTATAGGCCTATACGAATAGGCAATCCTCTGGGGGTTTCCATCTCTTGAGAATAAGAGAAATGTTTGCTTCTCTCTGAGAGGATGGGAGGCAGTTCTGTCCACAGGAATAATTGAATATATGCAACATTGGCCCAGCCATCATGTCTATGAACTCCTAATAAATTTCACTCCACAAGCCATCTGGCCGATCGGTCTGCCACTCTGGAGCTGCCTTACCATATCCTGTATCTCTTGGATATCACGGGGCATTCAAAAGAGACTCCTGCTCTGAAGTTATATCTGGGAGGTCCAGGGTCTTAAAATGACTCCGTTTTCACCAATCTGTCCGCACAATCCTCTGACTGGAGCAACCCAGAGTAGAACTTTCTGAATGCTGCATTAACCCTTTTGGGACGGCAGGTGATAGTACCAGCACCCTCTCTAATGGATGTAATAGATTGGGGGCACTCTTCTTGCTGGCCAAGTGCGCCAAATACCTTCCCAGTTTAGCACCATACTCGAATAACCTCTGTATCGCAAAGGAAATCTCCCTGTTTGTGGTCTGAGTGAGCGCAGTGTTCAGAGCAGCCCGGAGCACTGTAATCTGCTGCAACTTAGTTACAGACAGTCTGTCAAAGAATGCTGTCTCAGCTGCCTTCAGCCAAGCCTTGAGCATACGCTACTGCTGTCCCTTCTGCCGCTTCTGAGTCACCGAGTAAGAAATAATCAAACCCCTTGTATAGGCCTTGGCAGTCTTCCAGAACACAGATGGGTTACTGGCCGTACCCAAGTTAATGTCCCAATAAAAACTTCAATTCCCGCGAAAAGTATTCAATGAATTTGCTATCTTTCAGGAGGCAAGGACCCATGCACCAGTCCTGCGAGCCTGTCCCATCGCCATCGGCCTTAACATCCACGTACACTGCTGCACGATCAGAATTTTGCTGGGCAGCATCGAATTTAAAAAGTCCAATGGGGCAAAAAATATGTCAATCCTGGTATAGCACTTACGTGGGTTAGAAAAAAAGGGGAAGCCCCTACCTTCAGGGTGAAGACATCTCAAACGTTCACCAACACAGCTCCCTGTTCAGGTCCACCAGCTTCCTTAATGGCTGGGAAACATCCGCGAGACCCCTTGACATCCTATCTACTTCAGGGTCCATAAGTCGGTTAAAGTCTCCCCTTTAATTGTACAATGTTCCCCAAGGGTCATCAACCTGGAGTGCGCATTTGAGGGGGTGTGGTGGGGCAATATTATACAATGTCCCATATTCCTCTCCATGTATTAAAGCTTTAAGGATCAGATACCACTCACGTTTGTCATTAATTTGGTCAAACAACTGAAGCGGAAGGTTTGTATGAATGAGTGAAGCTACTCCTCTACTTTTCGAATTAAAGGATGAAATAAATATCGGACCGAACCTTCCCTGCTGTAACTTTAAGCGCTCCTTATCAGTTAGATGTGTTTCTTGCAGCAAGGCTACATTGACCCCTTCCTTTCTGAGGCTTGAAAGTATCTTCTTCTCTTAATGAGTGAGTGACTCTCCTTAAGGTTCCACGTGCACCATTAAACAAGTGGTTAGCCATAACTATCCGAAGCAGCCCATGACCCATTAAAAAAAGTCCAATGGGGCAAAAAATATGTCAATCCTGGTATAGCACTTACGTGGGTTAGAAAAAAAGGTGAAGCCCCTACCTTCAGGGTGAAGACATCTCAAACATCCACCAAGGCAGCTCCCTGTTCAGGTCCACCAGCTGCCTTGATGGGGCAGCCTTGATGGAGAAGAACACATTTATAGCACGTCAAGTTAAAGCAGTAAACAGTTCATACCAACTTGAAACTATAACTACAATAACAACCAAATCAAAACTTCTCACAAATATTTCTAAAATGAGCCAACATATAACACTAATAAGTGGAGAGATCCCCCCTTCCTGCAGAGGGTGTACATATTACCCATTAATCCCCCATGGATCTTCCGAGCTGAAGCTGCTCATCATATCCAGGCAAAACAATGTTTTCAAAAGTTGCATGCGTCTTACAACAAGAAAATTAAAACCATCCAATCCATACTTTGACCTCAGGCAGTCCGGGTGAAACAAAATGTAACCACCCCCACCATCCCTAAACCCACTTTCTCATTCGGCGGTAAGTGAGAGAAATGAAAAGAAGTTGACGAGCTGGCCGTTTTCTTCTCGTTCTGGCAGCCCGACCAGGCTGATGTTCTTCTGATGGCCCTGATTTTCGAGGTCGTTGACCTACTCTACTAAGGCCCTTAGCTACCATTCCAGGGCTTCGACACGACCCGCCGAGGATTCTGCCATGGTTTCCAAAGTCGCGATCTGCTGTTCCACCTCGACGATGCACGGGCTGAGACGCTGGGTCTCCTGATCCTGCTTCTGCAGCTTGGCTGAGATCAGTTCCAGCCTGGTTCAGGTCTCCTCCTTCGCTGAATCAATCTTCTCTCGCAGGCTCTGAACTCTGAGGCCAGGCTCAACTCCACAGATAAGTCTCCTGGAGCGTTTGCAGAGGCCGACGTCACAGCCGCGGGCGTATCCATTGCTGCGGTGCCCTGCTGGTTGTGATCCTCATGATCCTTTTCCCTTAGTTATTTTCCGTTACTCACTTAAAATGGCATAGAGCAATACTGGGGATCAAAAACCTCCGATTTTACCACAAGACAGAGATGGTGAATGCATAACTTTGGCTGGGTTCTGGTGCAGAGCTCAGCAGGGCAGAACGACTGGATCACCACCATCTTGGATCTCACCCGAATAATCACTGTTAACAAACTTTTTTTGAAATGGTTTGAAGATGATTCTTGTAGGGGGAGACAATGGAGAACTATTGGATGTGATACAGTTAGATATTCAGGTGGATGTTTAAGAGTTCAGAAAGTGAATAGTAAATAAAATTGAACCAACGTGGTTCAGGGGCGACTTTGGGAAACGGAAAGGCAAAAGTGAAGTTGGCCTTCAGTTAACGGAAATTGGAATATCGAAGTAAAGGCGTTCTGCACAGACTGCATGCAGTGTGGATGAGATTATACCTGTGTTCTGTACTGTTTCAAAGAATGAGAGGTGATCTCAGGGAAACTTAGAAAATTCACCCACAGCAGACTGACTAATACAGGGGCATGGAAAAGTGCAGCAGGCAATGTTAGGGGGAACCCAAGATGTTCTACAAAAGCAAGCTGAACAGAATAACCAGGAAAAAATTAGGACCCATATCGAAACCAATGGGGTAATCAGTATGTGAAACCGGGGAACATTGATAGACTGTGACATGAGAGCTTCACATCTGTTTTATTTGAGAAAGGAAGATGCAGGTACAGAATTCAAGAAGATGGACTGGGAAGTTCTTGAGCAGATTTATATAAGATGCAAGTTGGGATTAATGGTTTTGGATGATGTAAAGTCCAGATGAGTTGTATCGCAGGATGCTGTTGGAGACAAGAGAGGAAATGTCCTGACCTAAATGTTTTAGTCGAATCTGACCACACAAGGGAGGTGCTAGAGGACTGGAGAACAGCTATGTGGCACCAAGTCACAGGGAAGGTTGTAGCGATAGACCAGTGTCTGGTGGTGTACCACAGCGAGAAGTGTAATGTATCTAATTATTTGTGGTATTCATAAATGATGTAAAATTTAAGTGGAGGGGGCGGTGGGGGGTGGGGGCTGAGCGTAATAAGTAATTTTGTGTTTGACACAAAGATTTGCCAGGTGGTTGGCAGTGAGGAGGAAAGCCTTATGTTACGGGAAGATACAGGTGGAATTGTCAGATGGTCAGATCAATGGCAGAAGGAATGGAACATTGATAAATAGGATGTGATGCACTTTGGATGAAGGAACTAGAGAGGGGAGTATTCAATAAATAGCAGAACACTAGGGAGGTCAGAGGGTGTTTCGCCACACATCCCTGAATGTGACTGGACAGTATAATAGCCAGTTAAGAAATCACACGGGACTGTAGGCATGGTGTTCATTCCTCGAGGCGACATAATATGAGTTAAACATGCCATTGGTTAGGCCATAGATAGATTACTGTGGGCAGTTCTGGCAGCCACATTACAGGAAGTGTTTTGGATTCTCATTAACATCAGAAGCTATTGGTGTCACCACAGAGTTGGAAGCTTCAGTGGATTTGTTGCCCTTCCTAGATTGGAGAACTGCATCTGACAATCTGTGTCTGATCTTTCCTTTTTGCCAAGTACATGTTTATGGGATATTACTGTATCAGAACATTTCATTGTTGATAGAGTCTAGGCCAAACCTTCAAATATTTTTGAGGAGCTCTGCGGTCTTCTATAACACGTGACTCCTTCTCTTCTTGTATAATTCGTTGGATGCACTAAATGGGCTATCTCTAAACTTCTCCAATAATTTCATTGAGCTGAATGACTTCCTCATATTCCTGTGAAGATAGCGTGAGGCGCTGAATAATCTCTTCCTTTCAACTGTGGAACTGTGCAGTGTCCAGCAGCATTGTTGCATGAATGTTACCGATACTTCCAACAGAACAAGCCTGAATGTTGTCCAGGTCTTGCTGCACATGGACACAGAGTAGTTCAGGAGCTGAAGGGGGACATTTTTCCTGAATCTTGAGTGACCTTCAATGAACACACTCACTTCTAATCTTTATGAAGCAGCTGAAGATGTTTGTGCTGAGGAAGCTACCTTGAGGATCTTTTGCAGATATGTCCAGGACTGCATGGATTTTTGTACACAAACCACAATAATGGTGCTTTATGCTTTAAATCACTCTAACCAGGGAAGTTTAAAACTCATTCCCATTTAGCGCAATCCTGCTCAGGCTCCTTGAGACCATCCTTAGTTAAATGATGCCTTGATGTCAGGGCCGGTCACTATTCCCTGAGCCTTTGTGTTCACATCTTTTGCTCATATCAATAGGTCACAGTGTGGGGGTAAGGAGTGCTTTTTGACCAATCAGAGTTGAGGGCTGTGAAGAACTGGACATGAAAGAGGATATTATACCTTCTGATCTTATTGTGGGTGAAGACATGCTTGTGGGGGGAGGGGGGCGTGTGGATGAATGACATACCCCTGGTTGTGGGGTTCTCACATTCTATTATTGGAAAGTAGAAGGTGTTATTTTCCTGGAACTCTGTTATTGAATGTTGCCAGATTGTCTGGACCATCTCTGGCTGAGGTGTTGGGGCTGCATGCACCGTGAAACTGGGTCTACAACATGACCAACATATGAAGCAGATGTTGCAGAGAGGGGAAGCTCTATCAAGAGAGATGAGCGACCTCTTTGATACCCAACCTGGGTTTTCCAATAACATTTTCCAAACCAGCCCAAATTGTGTGTGAGAGTTTTGAGGGGCTGAATTGTCTCCTGTATTTCTGTGCACTAGGGTATCGCAGTAAGTAGCCTCTAACTGTCCCTGTCAAGCAGGTTTGAGGGACTGAATGGAACACAGAAACATGGGACTGAGTAGCAGAAATGGGCCATTAGACACTTTGAGCCTTCTCCAACAGGCACTAAGATTGTGGCTGATCAGGTTATGGTCACAGCCCCATTTTCCTGTCTGTATCCCGTTATCCATGACTCACTTCTCTGCCAAATATTTAACTAACTCAGCTTTGAATCAATGTAAACAAAGGGGTATCTCAAACTTGTGGGGAAGAGAATTCCCACATGAAATGCCTGTTTAGAATGTCTCCTCATCCCTCTTATAAGAGTCATATAGCACGCAAATTTGTCCGTGCTGACCAGACATCCCAATCTGATCGAGTCTGATTTGCCAGCATTTGGCTCATATTCCTCTATACCTCCTTATTCAGATACCCATCAAGATGCCAGACTCCATCACTTCCTCTGGCAGATGATTTCATATGCACACCTCCCTCCATATGAAATCATTGCCTTGAAGTTCCTCTAAAATATTTCCCCTTGCACCTTAAACCTATACCCTCTATTTTTGGAATCCCCTATTCTGGGAAATAGACCTTGTCTATTTACAAAATCTATGCACCTTATGATTTTATAAACCTCTATATGGTCAGCCTTAAGTCCGTGATTCTGCAGGGAAAACCACTTTTGCCTATTCAGCCTCTGCTTATAGCTCAAACTCTCCAAACCTGGCAACATCCTTATAAATCTTTTCTGAACCCTTTCAAGTTAAACAGCAACCTTCGTACAGCAGGGAGACCAGAACTGCACACAGTATTCCAAAATGTGGCCTCACTGTCATCCTGTACAGCTGTAACATGACATCCCAACTCCGAAACTCAATGCTCTGACAAATGAAGGCAAACATACCAAACACCTTGTTCACTATACTATTCACTTTGAAGGAGTGTTGCACTACATCTCTCCGTCTCATTGCTCAGCAACATCCTCCAATAAATTTCCATTAAGTACCCCGATTTGCTTCCCAAAATGCAGCACTTCACATTTATCTGAATTAAACACCATCTGCCATTCGTCAGCCCATGGGCCCGTCTGATCGAGGTCTCATTGCATTCTGAGATAATTTTCTTCATTACCACAACACCAAAAATGTTGGTGTCATCTTCAAATTTGCTACCCTTACCACCTATGGTCACATCCACATCATTTACATAAATGACGAAAAGCAGTGGGCTCAGCATTGATCCTTCTGGCACACTCCTGTTCACAGGCCTCCAGTCTGAAAAGCAATCCTCTACCAACCTCTGTCGCCTTCCTTCAATTTTTTTTTATTCAATTGTCTTGGGTGCGCTGGTTCACATGTGACCTAACCTTACTAACTTGCCTAATATGCTGAATCTTGTCGAAGAACTTGCTCCAGTCTATATGGAAAGCATCTACAACACTGCCTTCATCAATCTGCTTTGTCACCTCTTTAACATACTCAGTCAAATTAGTGTGACACGATTTCTCATGCAAAAAGCCATGGTTACTATCCCCAATCAAGCCTTGCCTTTGAACATGCATGCAATTGGCTCTCCCTCAGAATCCCGTCTAACAACTCACCCACCACTGATGTCAGGCTCACCGGTCCAGAGTTCCCTGGGTTGTTGAGTAACTGTTTTCTTTTCTACTGCCACTCCTCTATTGGTCACAGCAAATTATCGGTGTTACCGGTTTGATGATATGGCTTGTAATATAGGTCACACATTGGGTCAGGGTCGTCCTAGGAAGAAGTCATGTAGATTTACTTCTCCGTTAAAATACAAATTCATGACTAAAACAAAGTTCTTCAAGCTATGATGTAAAGGTTAATGACAAACAGTGTAGAAATTACAAAAATGTACATTGATATTTCCATTACTAAAAGTAATGAGGAGCACAAACATATGCAGACACACACAGATACATACACAGACACACATAGACAAACTCAAAGACACACACAGACGTGCACACACAGACACACTCAACCTCACAAAAACACAGAAACACAAAAACACGGACACATAGACACGCATGCACCCGTAAATACACACACTAACACAGACAAATGCACGTACTATAGTGCGTACAAAATTAGAGCAGTAAAAAGGCCTTTTGGCCCATCCAGTCAACTGAACTATTGATCATGGATGACATGTTTTTCAAGCCAGTTCTACTACCCTCTCACAACAAGCCTTGAACCCATCTTTAATCATAACTTATCGAATTATATCCGAGACTCTAAGATGTGTGTGTGTGTGTGCGGCACGCGCATGCACGTGTGTATCTGTGTGTGTGTGTGTGTAATGTCTCTTTGTGCGTCCGTGTGTGTGTGTGTGTGTGTGTCTCTGTGTGTGTCTTCGAGGAGAAAGTGAGGACTGCAGATGCTGGAGATCAGAGCTGAAAATGTGTTGCTGGAAAAGCGCAGCAGGTCAGGCAGCATCCAAGGAACAGGAGAATTGACGTTTCGGGCATAAGCCCTTCTTCAGGAATGTGTGTCTGTGTGTGTATGTCTGGGTGCGTGTGTATGTGTATGTGTGTCGTGTATGTGTCTGTGTATGTGTGTGCGTGTGTCCTAATAGCAGGAGACAGCATTATCGAGGACGGTTGTTTTTCGGACTGGAGGCCTGTTGTTATGGACTAGGCCAGACCACTCAAAATATTCTTGAGCAGGCAGCGCAGACTATAACTTTGTAATTTGTTTCAGTAAATGCACAGTGAAAATTATCAGGTTTTAACATAGACAAAAAATATTCACAAAACTACACAATGAAACACAAAGAACAGAATAAAGAACCCCTACAGAACTCAATCTATTCAAACTAGACTTAATTAGCTGTTCTGGAAGTACACAACCATCCCAATAAGCAAACCCCCCTTAAAAACAGTACGAATGGAACAAATGATTGCACGTTAAAGTTAGAAGGGCAGAAGGAGGGGGAGAGAGAGAGAGAGGGAGAGAGAGGGAGAGAGAGAGAGCCTGTCCACAGAGCTAAACTGCAAACTGGTTCTGGACTGAACTGCTCACCTCGAGAGCTGACCACTCCCCTTTCATTATACCTTTAATCACAAAACCGTTCAATCTCTGTACCAAACCAATCACCTTGGAGCCGAGAACTATTTACGACGCCTCTGAAAAAAAATTCAAGGACACATTATCTTTGAGAAAAGGAAGCTTTTAAAGAAAAGGGACTAGGTTTGTGAGACTGTGCACAGTGGTGTTCCACAGGGACTTGTGCTCAATCCATTTTTGTTTTGACATTTAGACAAATGATTCAGATGAGAATTATAGAAGGCGTGGTTAGAAAGATTGTGGATGAAACCAAGTTTGGCTATGTAGTGGACAATGAAGATTACACAGGGACCTTGATCAAATGGCTTGATGAATCTGAAGAGTTATACAGCACCGAAGCAAACACTTTTGACCAACTCGTCCATGCCAAGCTGATTTCTGAAAGTAATCGTGCCCTACTTGGGGTGGTGCAGTGGCTTAGTGGTTAGCACTACTGCCTCACAGTACCAGGAACCTGAGTTTGATTGCTGGCACAGCTGACTGACTGTGTGGAGTTTTCACATTCTCGCTGTGTCTGCGTGGGTTTCTTCCCACAGTCCAAAGTTGCGCAGCTTATGTCAATTGGCCATGCTAAGTTGCACATAATGTCAGGTGAATTAGTCGGGGTAAATGTGGTGAGATGGTTCTGGATAGGTAACTCTTCTGAGAGTCGGTGTAGACTTGTGCTACACTGTAGGGAATCTAATCAATTTGCCAGCAATTGGAACATATCATTCTAAATCCTTCCTATCAATATATCCATCTGGGTTCCTTTTAAATGTTGTAATTATACCTACCTCCATTACTTCTTCTGGCAGTTCATTATGTACACGCTCCACATTCTGAGTGATATTGTTGCCCCGACGTCACTTTAAAATCTTTCCCCTCTCACATTAAATCTATGCCTTCTAATTGTGGACTTCCAAGCATGGGGAAAAGATCTTGACTATTCACCCCCTATCCATGCACTTCATGAATTTATAAACCTCTAGAAGGTGCAAATATGTCTCCCACCCAAGGTCTGTGCTTTCAGGCATCCGGGGCTTAAATTCTGAAATTCAATACTGACACCTCTTCCATCTCGATCAAACCACAATTTAAAAATCATTTTACTCAATGCGTTCAGACATATTATTAAACATCTCTCGTTGGATTAGTTGGCCTCCAGTTGGCCCTATAGGGGCCAGAGGTAGGGACACTACCACCACTCCACAATAGCCCCAAAAGTTGCAGCATTATTCTCCTGTGTGTTCGTTCATCAGCCTGTTCTGACATGCTGCACCTGAATCCAGACAATCTGATCTCGATCTAGGGACACTGCCAGGGAAGTTCAGGAATTGGAATAGAAATCGGAGCTCTGCCTCAGAGGCAGGGATACTACCAACTGCACAAAATCTAAACCATGCCCAAATTTTTAACTTTAAATGCCAGCTTCCAGATCGGTATGGATTTATTGAAATCTGGTTCACTGTACTGAATTACCCAGTTAAAATAATAACGTTCTTAAAAAACGCAAGGTACTTGCCTCAACTGTAGGATGTCGAGTTTATGAGCTCTGCCTTCGAGATAAACTATGAACATCTTTAAATACTTGTCTATTATTTCCAGATTAAATGGCTATTATCTGTAGTCTGCAATATGAGGGAATGAAATCCTGCAGACACACACTGCACTATGAAGGATCTTGAATAAATATCAACACGGAACACCAGAGACAAAAACAGAGCTTACTTTCTGGCCTGAAACACCGATCACTGTTTCCCAGATCTAACGTGTGACTGCCCTCTTCCTAAAACCAGCAAATGGTACAATGTAACTGATTACTGTCCATCCTTTCTTCCCAATATTATCACTCACTGGGCTAAAGAATTGCAGATGGAGTGTAATGTTGATAAATGCGAGGTATTGTACTTTGGTAAAACAAACAAAAAAAAACACATATGAGCCATTGGTAGTGTTGTAGAACAGATCAACGTGGGGTTTCAGGCATAATTCTTTGAAGTTTGCTTCATATGTAGACAGGATGGTTATGAAAGTGTTTCACTTGATGTTCTTCATTGTATAGACATAGTCATAGAGATGTACTGAACGGAAACGGATCCTCTGGTACAACTTGTCCATGTCGACCAGATACCCTAACCTCATCTTGTCAATTTTGCCAACCCCTGCCCATATCCGTCTGAACCCTTCCTATTTATATACTCATCCAGATGTTTCTTTTTAAATACTTTAACTTAACCAGCCTCTGGCAACTAATTCCATACGCATACCATCCTCTAAGCATAAAAATTGCTACTGTGGTCCCTTTTAAATCTTTCCCCTCTCATCTTAAACCTATGCCCTCTAATTGTGGACCCGCTTACCCCGGGGAAAAAACATTGTCTAGTTAGCCTATGCATGCCTCTCATGATTTCATAAACCTCTATAATTCACCTTTCAGCCCCTAATGATTCAGAGAAAACAGCCCCAGCCTATTCCAGCTCTCCCTACAGCTCAAATCCTCCAGCCCTGGCAACATCTTTGTCAATTTTTAAAAAAACTTTCCAAGTTTCACAACATCTTTCCGATAGGAATGAGACTAGAATTGTACGCAATATTGCAAAAGTGGCCTAACCAATGTCCTACACGGCCGCAACATGACCTCCCAACTTTTTCACTCAGTGGTTTGAACAAAAAGGAATGCATATTAAACACCTACTTCACTATCCTATCTAACTGCAACTCTACATTCAAGGAAATATGACCCTGTACTCCAAGGTCTCTTTGTTCAGCAACGCTGTCCAGGACCTTATCATATATAAGTCATGCTCTGATTTGCTTTTTCAAGGTTTAGCACCTCGCATTAATCTAAATATACCTCCACCTGCCACTCCTCGGTCCATTGGCCCATCTGAACAAGATTCCATTTTACTCTGTGGTAACGTTCTTAACTGTTCATTACACCTCTAATTTTGATGCCATCTGCAAATTTACTCGGTATATCTCCTATGTTCTCATCCAAATCATTTATATAAATGACGAATAGCAGTGGACTGTCCTTTGAGTACAGGTGTTGGGACGGTATTTTCAGGTTGCACAGGACATTCATGAGGCATGTCCTATAGGACTTTATGCAGTTCTGGTCGCCCTGTTATATCGAGAATATTATCAAGTTCGGGAGAGTTCAGAAGAAATTTATCAGGATGTTGCTGGGAATGGAGTGTTTGCATATAAGGTCAGGCTCAACAGACGCGGACATTTTCTACTGGAGCGTAGGAGGCTGAGAATTAACCTTTTAGAGGTTTAGAATATCATAAGAGGTATCGGTAATGTTGAATGGTAGGTGTCTTTTCCCTGGAGTGGGGGATTGTTTTAAGATAAGAGGAGAAAGTGTGTTAAAAGACATGGCGTCATAGAGCTGCATAGCATGGTAACAGACCCTTTGATCCAACGTGTCCACGCAACCAGACAGCCAAAATTATTCTCCTCCCATTTACCGGCATTTGGTCAATTTCCATCTAAACCCTTCCCATTCATCTGTCCATCCAGATGCCTGTTAAATGTTGTAATTGTGCCAGCCTCAATACCTTCCTCTGGAGGCTCATTACACACGAAACATCCTCTACATGAAGATATTGCCCATTAGAGCCCTTTTTTGTCTTTACCATCCAACCTTAAACCTTTTCCATCTAGTTTTTGACTGCACTACCGAGGGAAAAGACCTTGGCTATTCAATCTATCCGTTGCACCCACGATTTTACAAACTCTAACATCAACCCTCCTCCTCTGATTCTCCAGGGAAAACAGGCTCAGCCTATTCAGCCTCTCCCTGTAACTCAAACCCTCCAATCATGGTAACCTCAGTGTAAACCCTTCTTGAACCCTTTCGAGTTTGACAACATGCTTCCTACAGAGCAGGGAGATCAGAATTGCATACAGTAACCCAAAAGTGACCCGAACCAATGTGCTGTACAGTCGCAGTCCAGTCTCCTAACGCATATACACAATGCACTTGACCAATTACATATCAAATACTTTCTTCACTACCCTATCTACCTGCAAATCTACTTTCAAGGAAGTATAAATCTGTACTCTGAGATCATTTTGTTCAGCAACACGTCCCAGGATTTTACCAGTAAGTGTATAAGTTCTGCCCTGATATGCCTTTCCAATATGCAGCATCTCACATTTATCTAAATTAAACTCTGTCTGCCACTCCTCGGCCCATTGGCCCATCTGATTAAGGTCCCGTCGTAATCTGAAGTAACCTTCTTTGCTGGCCACTATACCTCCAATTTTGGTGTCATCTGCAAACCTACTAACTGTCCTATGTTCATATCGAAATCATTTATATAAGTGACGAATAGTAGCGGATCCAGCACCGATCCCCGTGGCACTCCATTGGTCACAGGCCTTCAGTCTGCAAAACAACCCTCCACAACAACACTCTGTCCTCTACCTTTGAGCCAGTTCTGTATCCAACTGGGTAATTCTCCCTGTATTCCATGTGATCTAATCTTGCTAACCAGTCTCCATGGGGAGTTACATCAAATGCCTAACGGAAGTCCATATAGATCACTTCCAGTGTCTGCCATCATCAATCCTGTCCGTTACTTCTCAACAAAAACAAAATCAAATTAGTGAGACATGATTATCCACGCACACCCCCATTTCACTATGCATATAAAGGGCTTTTGTACAGATCATCGATTTTCCTGTTCGTCAGATGCTGCCTGACCTGCTGTGCTTTTCCAGTAACATTCTCATCTAGACTCTGATCTCCAGCATCTGCAGTCCTCACTTTTGCCTATCCCTAATCAGTCCTTGCCTTTCCAAATGCATTTAAATCCTATAGCTCATGATTCCCTCCAACACCGTGCCCACCACTGATTTCAAGCTCCCCAATCTATAGTTCTTGGCTTTTTCTTTCCATTTTGTTTAATAGCAAAACTTTAGTCAAACTCATGACTTCCAGCATCTCACCTGTGGCTATTGATGATGACAACATCTCAGCAAGGGACCCAGCATCACTTCCTTAAATTCCTACAAATTTATTGGATCCACCTGATCAGGACCTGTGAGGTGATTCATGTTTTACACAGCATGTGGTTCGTGAAGGGAATGTACTTTCTGAGGAAGTGATGGATTGTGGGTGAAGTTATAACACTTAAAACGCATTTGGTTATATACAAGAATAAGAGAACATTTGGACAAATCTGGGCCAAGCGCAGGCACGTGGGACTGGTTTAGCTTAGGATTATGGTCAGCATGGACTGTATGGGCCGAAAGGCCTGTTTGCAAGTACCGTGTATAACTCGATGAATCTATGTGTGTTTGCATGTCTAAGTATGTGTCTGCATATTTCTGTTCGTGTTTGTCTATTCCTGTGTGTCTATATATGTCTCTGTTAACCTCTGTTTGCATGTCCATCTCTCTGAGCTTGTTACATGTGTTCCTGCATTAGTGTGTGGATCTCTGCCTCTGCACCTCTGTGCAATGGGAACTCTTCTTGTTTTTGGTGTGAATCACTGAAACTGGGTCAAAACCACTCTCCCTTCCTCTCCCTTTCCCTGTTTTCTTTAAAATGATACAAGCCCACACTCTTCTCGACTGGTTTAGGTCTTTTCAATCCTTTCTCACATGTAAGGTTACTCGTAAGAGTAAAACATTAATAAGTCCAAGTTAAAGAAAGTGCATTAAAATTAATCTAATCGCCTTGGAAAGTGGCTCACTCGGAATTGCTTGGATATAATTGCAATGGAAATATGCTTTAATGTGTAGACTGTGTGTTGGAAATACTACCCAGTGAAAAACCATTTCCACATTGCAGAAACAGCGCAGATATTTCTCCACATGAACATGTTCCACTCTGAGGGCCTAAGGTCAATGACAATCCTCTCCAAACCAACCTAGTATGTGCATGTGCATCTGTGTATGTTCACCCGCGCGTGTATGCGTGTGTATGTGTGTGTGTATGTTTGGTGCAATCAAAATTCAGGTTGGATTGCGCTGTGAACTGCTGCCCTCCGTCTCTCCCTCCCAGACTGAATCCCTGATTGTTTACACACTTCAGCATCTCGATTACAGTGGGGTGGTGGGTGGGGGATCGGGGTGGGGGTGCAACAGAGATTGACAACAACAGAAATCTCCGCAGCTCTGGAAGCATCTTTGGACAAAAATGAAAGTTGACATTTTACATTTAGTGATCGTTACTCAGTACTCATATTGGGGGATATTACATCACTTTAAACACCACAGAAAGTGCCAGACCCGCCCCACACAGATACACACACGAATACAGACACATAGAGGCACTCACTATGCATTGACAGTAATGCAGACCTGGAGAGTGTGTCAATTTTTCACTCGCTCTGTCTGGTGTGTGTCAGTATTTTTGGGTGGATTCTGACTGGAGGACAATTTCAATATTTTCAGATACCAAACCTGAAAGAATTGTGAAGTTTGTTGTGGATGGTGTGGAACTCCAACAGGAAAGTTATAAATTGGTGTAGTGTTCAGGTGTATGGCAGATGAGGGTCAATGCAGCGCAGTGAGGTGGTGCTCTTTAGCAGGAAGGACATTGAAAGACAATATAAAACAGGTTTTACCGTTATAAAGGAGGTGCAGGGACAGAGGGGCCAGGATGTATATGAGAACAGTTTATTGAAGATGTCAGGACAAATGAGGAGAGCAGTAACTCTCACAGATCAGTTTCAGTATCTGAGCTGTTTAAAGGGGGAGGTGTAGGAGGGAGTCTCCGTGCTCCCTTCCTGGGAGGTGGTGGTGACAATGTGTTGTGAGCCCACCCTCCTGCCCACCGAGACCGTGGGGATTCCATTTGTACCAGCTCAACACAAAAGGGAGATGGCATCAGGGCCACGGCCTCTAAGTTGTGCCAAGGGAAACAGAACTGCCAGTGGGTTAAAAGTGAGAATTGCCCTTCACTGAACATTGCTCCTTACTCTGTCGGTGGGACGTGGATGTTTCAGAATCTCCTGTCCTATTCCAGGCTGTTTCTCCTGGAATGGGAGAAGTGGAGGGAGGGAGGGAGGGTGGGAGGGATACCCCTGCTGTTAATGCTGGTGTCGGTGAGTTGTCTGGAGGGAGTCAGTCCACAGTATTGTATCCATGCAATGTTATCGTTGTGTGTGGGGGGGGGTGTGTGGGGAATAATGGAGAGAGACAGAGAGAGAGAGAGAGAGAGAGAGGGAAGAAGCTGCAAGCAGCAGTGAGAGCCGTGGAGCGTGAACGTTGTTCTGGATCGCTGCTATAACAGATATACAGTTAGTGTGAGGGAGCAGAGAGAATATGGTGACCCTTATTCTTGCAGAGCGGGGACGGTTCTTGATGCTTGTCCTGTATTGCTAGACGTTTCTTCAGACCGCAGATACTGCACTGAACTAGGTGGGGAGCTCAGACCATGCTCTGTGGGTCTTGCTGGGAAGAGAATTGTCCCCCTCTGTACTACCCCATCCACCAGGACCTCCATGCCCCAGTCGACAAACTGTGGTGTAATTGCCCCTTATCTGCCATGCTCGGGGTAAACTGTACAAACCAGCTCCGACATCAAAAAAGCTCAACTGTGTGCCCACTGGCCTTTTAAAGATGGCACCAGTGCCAGGGATCACGGAATACCCAGGGGCATCAGTGCGATGGTGAGTAGCTCCAGCCATGATGGGTGGAAGAATAGGGCTGGCATTGAATGAGAGGGGCACCATGGGATGGGGTAGGTAGTTAATGAGGTGAGTTCGATAAGGTAGCACCAGGAAATTAACTCGACCTTGTGCAGACAATCCCTCTGTCACACTCAATGAAAATGGCACTGAGATCAATTATTGTTTGATCCAGCCCAATGAGACGAAGACAATGTTGACCCCAATCCCAGTTAAAACGCTGCAGCTGCTTGACCAATGCTCTCCATCACAGAGAAGGAGCTCAACGTCACCTTCCCCTTGGGAAATATGGCAGGGCAGGAGACTGAGCTATCAGTGGGGAAGCACTTTGAGACACATAATCATAATTCTATTAGTTTTAAAATAGAGATGGAAGAGGATGAACTGGGTCCAAAAGGTAACGCTCTAACTTGGAGGAATGCCAATTTTGATGATATTAGCAAGAACTTCCAAACTGGATTGGAACAGATATTCGCAGTTACGGGGCCAGCTGAGAAGAGGGAAGCCTTCAAAAAGGAGATGTTAAAATCACAGAGACAGTCTGGTCCTGTTAGGGTGAAGGGTAAAGCTGGTAGGTGTAAGGAATGCTGGAGGACGGGAGAAATTGAGTGTCTGGTCATGGATAAGAGGGAAGCAATGTCAGGTAGGGAGAGTAGGACTCAAGGTTTTTTTCAGTACTCATTCACGGTTGAGGGTATCACTGGTTGGACCTGCATTCATTACCCATTACTAATTGCCCAGCGGGCAGTTGCGAGTCACATTTCAACTCTCCCTCCCACTCTGTCGAAAACATGGAGATCCTGGGCCTCCTTCACCGCCGCTCCCTCATCACCAGACGCCTGGAGGAAGAAAGCCTCATCTTCCGCCTCGGAACACTTCAAGCCCAGGGAATCAATGTGGACTTCAACAATTTCCTCATTTCCCCTTCCCTCACCTCACCCCAGTTCCAAACTTCCAGCTCAGCACTGTCACCGTGACTTGTCCTGAGTTATCCTACCTGCCTATCTTCTTTTCCACCTATCCACTTCACCCTCCCCCCGCCCCCGACCTATCACCTTCATCCCCTCCCCCATTCACCTATTGTACTCTATGCTACTTTCTCCCCACCCCCACCTTCCTCTAGCTTATCTCTCCACGCTTCAGGCTCTCTGCCTTTATTCCTGATGAAGAGCCTTTGCCCGAAACGTCGATTTTACTGCTCCTCGGATGCTGCCTGAACTGCAGTGCTCTTCCAGCACCACTAATCCAGTTATGAGTCACACACATTGTTGTCGGTCTGGAGTCACATGTAACTCAGGCAGTTTGCTTCCTTCAAGGCCATCAGCAAACCTGATGGGTTTTTCCAAAAATCGAAAATGGATTCATCATCGTCATTTGGCTCTTAATTCCAGTTTCAAAGTGACTATTGAGAAGGGACTAAAGCCAGTAGGAGTATACATAAGAGGGAAATCCGGAGGCCATAAAGGGGACATGAAATAGTTCTGGCAAGTAGGGTTAAGGAGAATCCAAAGGGACTCTACACATACATTAAGGACAAAAGAATAGCTCAGGAGAGATTTGGGCCACTTAAAGATCAGAAAGGTTGCCGATGTGCAAAACCGCAGGAGATGGAGACGATACTGAACAAGCATCATGCGTCAGTATTGACTGTGCAGAAGGATATGGAAGCTAAAGAACTTTGGAAATAAACCGTGACATGTTGAAAAGTGCCTGTATTACAGAGAAGGAGATGCTGGAGTTCGTAAACCGTTAAGGTGGGAAAACCTTCAGCACCTGATCAGATGGACCCGAGAACTCTGTGGGAAGCGAGTGAAGTGATTGCTGGGCCCCTTGCTGCGATATTTGTATCGTGAATTGTCACAGATGAGGTACCGTAACTTAGCTTGTGAACTTGGTGCGATTACTGACAACATTTTGAAGGATGATAAGGAAAAGCTAGTGAGCCACACTTCCGTGGAGCAAGCTGTTGATAAGGATTATGAGGCACAAGGTTTGCATGGATTTTGAAAAGCAAGGACTGATAAGTGATAGGTATCATGGCTCGAAGCATGGAAAGTTGTATCTCACTAAATTGACTGAGTATGTTTGAAGAAGTGACTAAGAGGATTCATTGAGGCAGCGGTGTACATTGTTGATATGGACTTCAGTAAGGCATTTGCCAACTTCCTGCATGGTAGATTGGTTAACAAGTTTAGTTCATATGGAATACAGGGAGAACTAGCTATAGGTATACAGAATTAGCCCGAAGGCAGGAGACAGAGGGTGGTGGTGAAGGATTGATTTTCGAACAGGAGGGTTGTGACCATTGGTGTGCTACAAGTGTTAGTGCTGGCTCCACTGCTTTTCACTATTCACATAAATCATTTGGATGTGATCATTACAGCAATAGTTGCTAAGTTTGCAGATGAAACCAAAAATGATGGTGCAGTGGACAGCAAAGAAGGTTTACCTCAGAGTACAATGGAATCTTGATCAGATGGGCAGATGGGCTGACAATGGGAAGGTGGTTTTTAATCTAGATAAACGGGAGGTGCTGCATTTTGGAAATGCAAATCAGGGCAGGACATGTACACTTCATGCTAGCGTTCTGGGGAGTGTTGCTGAACAAAGAGACATTGGAATGTAGGTTCATAGTTTCTTGAAAGTAGAGTTGCAGTTAGGTCGAATAGTGAAGAAGGCATTTGGTATGCTTGCCTTTATTGGCCAGTGCTTTGACTATATGAATTGGGTGGTCATGTTGCTGCTGTACAGCACATTACTTTGGCTACTCCTGGAGTACTGCATTCAATTCTGGTCTCCTTCCTTTTGGAAATATATTGTGAAACTTGAAGGGAGTCAGTAAAGATTTACAAGGATGTTGCCAGGATTGGAGCTATAGGGAGAGTGCAAGTAAATTGGGTTCTCACAAACTTTGATGATTGGGTTATTTTATTCCCGTAATGTGAGGGGCATGTATAGTGTTCATAGCCAAGGTCTTTTTCCCCAAAACTAGAGAGCATCGATTTCCGATGAGAGGGAAAAGATTTAAAAATGACCTAAGGAGCAACTTTTTCCCACAGAGGGTGGTGCATGTGTGGAATGAGCTGCCAGAGGAGGTGGTGGAGGAGTTTTACAATTATAACGTCTAAATGATATTTGGACGGGTACGTGAAGAGGAAGGGTTTACATCGACATTGGCCAAATGCGATTAGGTTAATTTGGGGTATCCCATCAGCATGGACGAGTTAGTCTGAAGCGTCTTAATATGTGCTGTACATCTCCGAGACTCTGACTCTATCTGACCTTGCACCAATATCGTATTAATTCATCATTCCCGGACATACTAACCTATGTTGCTAGATATGATCGAAATGTCTTCATTACAGCATTCTGAAACCTGAAAACACATCCTTCCATAACACTGGCTCAGAGTCTCTCTCCCTCTGTCTGTTTCCCAAATCCCTCCCATTTGTTGGTGTTTAAATTGCTTCCCCACCATCTAGTTTTAATTGTCCAGTTTCAATGTGAATAACTGTCCTATATCTTTTCCTGCCCTTGAATGTTGCTCACTCAAGAGCATCAGCTTCCAACACTAAGAAGCTTAGAAACAGTGTTCAAAAAAGCATTGCTTGCGTTTTCTTTGACTTCCCAGTGTCCTGCCCTGTGCTCCATGTTGGATAATGGGGTTTTAACAGTTTCGAGGCACACCTTTGTAACTTGCTCTGTTCCTATTTGTTGAACGCCTGTGTTGATCACTCTCTGCTGCTCATGTGCTCAGTAACATGAGGAATCCTCACAACTGTTAGTGATTCAGACCAGGCTTCTCATTTGCCTTTGACTGACATTTGACTTAACTCTAGTTTTTGTACGTTCGTGGAAATGCTGGGGATTGTTTTCTGGACGCTGTGTTTTAAACTGCTGTGGAAATTCAGGAAGACCAGAGGCTTTGGTGACCCAACTCTGGATGAAGCATGGTGACTGTAGTTACAGTATCTGGATCTGCAACATGACCAACAAATAGAGCAGAGGCTGCAGAGAGGGGAATCTCTGTAAAATGGGATGAGGGAATCACAAACAGATCAGCCATAGTTTTGAAAAACGTTGGAGCAGGATTGAATGGCTCGCTTATGCAACTTATTCAGATATTCCTGTTAGTAACAAGCCAATTTCCCTTTTCTCCCAGTGTCCTAGACTGGTGGGTAGTGAGTCACCTCCTCCTGTTCCTGGGGAACTGAAATCTGGGGCCTCACTAGCCTCCAGGTTTCCCTGTATCCCAGTCTCGAACAATTGAGTGACTGCCTCCTGTTCCTGTGTTCTGGTATCGAGCAGTTAAGTGTCTACCTCCTGTCCCTGTGTCCCAGTCTCGAACAGTTGAAAGACTGACTCATGTCTCTGTGTCCCAGTCTCGAACAGTTGAAAGACTGTCTCATGTCTCTGTGTCCCAGTCTCGAACAGTTGAGTGACTGCCTCCTGTTCTTGTGTCCCAGTCTCGAGCAGTTGAGTGACTACCTCCTGTATCTCCCTGTTCCTGAGCAGCAGTTTCAATGCTCTGAATGATGTCACAAGGTTAAGAAAGGACTTGATAACAGGGAATTTCAAACTTGGAGCAGCAGAACACTAAGATATCTAGAAACGTCTCCACCAAACATTTTATGCAGCTGTTATTTTATCCCTGTCTCCTTTTATAAACAGGGTGAAACGTATACAACAGTGCACTGTTCCCACAATATTCCCACAAACAGGGAAGACAGATTATAAAGATTGAAAGATTTATGGTCTATCCATCAGCAACCCTCATCCATTCCATCCAAACCAAGTAAATGTTCCCTTTTATTGTGTTATGTAAAATGATGCAAGGAACTGGTTAACTGAAACTGTTTATTTGGTGACTGTGACTAATGTCAGTCTCCAAGGATTCTAATTATCCCAGTGGAGGGTTTCCATCTTTTCATGATAAAAGGGCTCCATTCAATATGTTATCCCATGGTATGGGCGGGAGCATCACCGATAGCACTAACAGGGATAGACTGCTCCAGAGAGCGGGAGAGATCAGAAACTGAGAATATTAGTCTGAACAGTTCCAACAGTGGATCAGAATCTGAGAACAATAGACTGGAATGTTCCAACAATGGACAGGATGTTATCCTATTATGTTTGGATTCTTTCTTGGTGGCCGTTATCATCGCGGATCAGATATGCACTTTACATCATTCAATGTTTTTAACATCCTATCCTGGCTATTGTTGGTGTCTCTGGTAAGTTTCACTGTCGATATTATTTGCATTAACCATGTGCGACTGTATTACTGTTCTTTTCATTTACTCTCCTCTGTAAGTATTCACGCTCCAAACCACGTCAAACAACAGTGAACTTGTTCATTCTTTCTCTCCTTCTTTAGTTCTGGCACTGGGCCTTGTTGGTTGACCTACTCACTTTCTGGTATGAACCAGGATTCATTGCATCACTGCCCTTGCTATTTAAATATTGAAAGCTTGGAAGTCACTGTCTTCTGTTCTGGATGCAAACTCCATTTCCGTCCTTTGACTCCATCTCATCCCTGGCCAATAACTGAGGCTGAATCAGATGAGTCACAACTACGGTGATCCCTTTGGCCCCAAGCTGATTACTGACACTATATCCTGACCATTCCTAATTTTAACTATTGAGAACTGCAGATTATTCTTCACTGGTTCATCCCATCTGCCGTTTGAACCTTCAGCTATGAAACACAGTCTTAATAAAGCCAATGATCTGCTGCTGCTTAACCAAATCTGAGTCGGTATTCCATGGCTTGTATCTAAACGCAGACTAAAATCCCATCATTCCTGTACGGATTGCTTTATATCGTTGTTGGGTCTGGCAATGCCTTTACTTTAATATTCACAAGCACATCGTCACCTCTGTCTATGACACGGTCCTCAGTCTCCCTCTGTTAATGACACAAAGCACTGTCAGTTGTTCACATTTAAGCTGATTTCCTCTCTGTCTATTCTCTCTCAAATAGTAATTTACAAATCTACTGCCACCAACACACACACACACACAAACACACACACACACACACACACACACACACACACACTATCTCTTGCCTTATATTTCAGCAGTGGAGATACAGAGCCATGCATTTGTGGGAGCCCATTTACTGTCACTCACTGCATGGGTTACAAATCTTCCCGTGCAAGACATTTCTGTAGTGCAAGTATAGTAGCAATATACTGGCAAAGGTTTGCAATGGTCCCCATAATGGGCAGGTAGAACAGTTTATAGAGTAGTCCACGAGCATGGTGTGCATAGCTCTCCATTCTGGTTGGTCCCTTGTCCCAGTTTATGGTGTTGGGATGGTACTGTAAGGCAGATTCACAATTTGATGTGACTAACCATTTCAACTGATCTGGCAATAATTTTATTGAATGCTCTCATTCTTGTGATTGGACCCACCATTGTCTCACTTCTCCAGTTACTCCCACTCCCCTGTCTCCTTTCTAAAGCAGACCGTGCTGTATTTCTGGTAGTATAGAGTCTGTGCTTCTGTGATTGTATGGCTGTGGAAGGTCAGTCATTGAGTAGCTTAAGGTAGGAATTGATGGGTTTCTGAAGAATATCTTAATAAAGTTGTTAATAGAGAACTTGTAATATTTTCTGGAAATTTGTCAATGGCAAAATTAAGAGAAAAAGGTTGCAGATTTCTTACAGTCTGATGCCAGATAATTGAGGATCGGGAAATAGCAGGACTATGGAGCAAATACTTTAGTTATGCCTTCACAGAAGAAAGCAAAACAAAAAAGAAAACTTCCAAGCAATACTAGGGAATTTCAGTCTTGTGAGAAAAAGGGAATAGAATGAAAATAGCAACTAAACAGTTTAGAGAAAGTATTGGACTGAAATTAATGGGCATAGACAAAGTCAACAGAGATTTATGATATGGGAATCATATTTGAGAAAGTGGTTTATGGTAAAATTATGTAGGAGGTATCAATGCCATGCGAGTGGATTATCAGAAAGATTTTTGATAAAGCCCCAAGCCTATTGTGCAAATTCGAATCCTATGGGACTGGGGCTAATATATGGTCATAGATTTAGAATGGGAGAGCTGGCAGGAAACAGTAAGTAGGAATAAAACAATGTTTTATTTTTATATGGAAGGCTTGGAGGATATTGTAAGGATCATGTCTTGGGCTCCAGCTATTCCCAATAAACATCATATCTTTGGGTGTGGGGCGCAAATGCAATATTCCCAAGTCTGCTGACAGCACTAAACAATGTCAGCCTGTGAGTGGATGAGGAGGATGTAAAAAAGTTCCAAGGTGATTGAGACAAATCGAGAGACTGGGCAAATACGTGGCAGATAGAGAGTAATGGGGAGATGAGATATTGTGTACTTTGATGGGAACAATAGAATGGCAGCCTCCCATTTCAAAAATGAGTGTTTGAAAAATGTTGCTCTGTGAATGAACTTAAGCTGCCTTTTTGTTTATTTCTGCGTAGCCCTCCGAGTCCATGTAGGGCAGTGAGTTCTGAAGCCAGAGGTCAATATGGGAATGGCATTGGCACGCTGACAATTGTATATAGGCCCAGCAAGTGGAGAACTGGAACTTTGAAAGGAATCTGGATTTCCCTGTACACCAGTCACTGAAAGCAATATTGCAGGAGTAGAAAGCAGGAAGGAAGATAACTGCTGTATTCACCTTCATTTCAGGGGATTTGAGTACAGGAGTAAGTGTATCTTATGCAGCTGTACAGGGCCTTGGTGAGACCCCATCTCTAACATTGTGCAGTATTGTGTGCAGTTTTGGTCTCTTTTCCGAACAGACGACAAACCTGACATTGAGGGAGAGCAGCAAAGGATGACCAGACTGATCTCTGGGATGACAGACTTCTTGTGGGAGCAGAGTTTGGGGCGACTGGACCTGTATTCAATGGGCTTTAGGAAAATGAGTGAAAATCACAGTGAAATATATAACACTCTGACAGGGCGAGACAGATTAGAAGCCGATCAGTAAATCGCCTGGCTGGAACGTCTAAACCAAGGGGCCACAATATTAGGTACAGACAGGCCACTTTGCATTGAGATGAGAATAAATGCCTGCACTCAGAGAGTGGCGAACCAGGGGTACTCTCTCCCAGATCAGGCTGTGGAAATCAAGGGGCTGAATATAAATAAGGATTTCTGGAAACTAAAGGGATAGGGAGAGAGCAGGAGTATGGTGTGAAGATCGAAAATCAGCTATCATTCCAGGTTGTTCTCCAATAACACAATAACTGTGTTCCTGTACAATACTGTGTTGTAGAAAATCGTGCAATATTAATAATGGGGTCTATGGAAAAAAGAGGGTAAGTGGCGAACTCCCAAAAATATCAGTAAAAACCAAAAATTAAATTTGGTCTAACACACAATAGGACAGTCTAAATAAATCTTTAAATTTCATGTTGTAATGGAACAGTGCTGTAAATGTAACGCTTTCACACTACAGTCACTCACTGGTGCACTGTACCTTTCACCACAATCTTCACCAGAAAGCGTGCGGGGGCTGACTGACCATGTGATGCCGATGCCGAATTCCAGTTTTCCCCAAGATTCTCCCCACTGTTTGAAATAAAGTTCTTTCGAAATATAGACTACAATTCCCAGTTTCAGGCTCAGTTTCAAGGCCTGAAGAGCCAATTGCATTCCTGTTTTAGCTGAACACATTGATTGTACCTTTTGTAGACAGAGGGTTTCTGAGGCTGGGTTTGCTGTTCAGCTGGTGCCCGACAAGGAATCGCGTCACAGTGAACGCCAGTTCACTTTATAGAAAAAGGTTCATGAATTGCATTGCAGCCGAATTGTATTTAATCAACACGTGTTATTGGTGAACTGCCTGTACATAGAATGGAGGCGCAAAACTGGTGGGCTGAATGGACTACAGCAGTTCTCATTTTATGGTTCACAATGTTTAAACATATTAAGGGATATGTATATTGTATGGGGAAAACTGCATTGAGGAGATGTTCGGCCATTAACGAGAATAGGGAAAGCTCAATGAGTTGTATGACGTATTCCTTTCCTGATGCTTCTGTGCAGTGTGTGGGAAAGCTCTGTAAATGTTGTCACAAGCTCTCAGCTGTTAGGAAGGAGGTCTCTGCAAGGTCAACAGGATTGTGTTTCCCATTCCCTTTTCTGATAACGAGGCTGTTGACGGCTGTTCTCTCCGGGTTTATCCTTTAAGACCTCGGAGCAGTTTGATACAATTGAGTGCCTTGCTTGCCTGTTTCAGAGACAATTGAAGAGTGTATCACATGTCTGTGTGTCTGGAGTCACTTTTAGGCCAGACAGGAAAGCACGGGGGATTCACTTCCTGAAAGTACACTGGGGAAGGAGATCGACATCTATAATCGACATTGAACACAAGATCAATATTACTGACGCCAGATTAATTGTTTTTAACTTGCACCAGTTGCCAGAGAATTATCCTGGTCTGGATTAGCAATCCAATGACAATTCCACAACAGCACCATCTCCACATGGGGGCCTATCGGAAACCACACTGAACCGATTATTTCTGTGCTGTTTAACAGCTCTATCAAAAATAACCCCAACCAATTTGACTATCGTGATGGGACTTTGGTCATGGCAATTGTTCTGATTGTAATTATTCCCTTCTTAGGGGATGGGACATAGTTGAGTAATTACCCACATTGCCAGGGAGTTGTCAGAGTTGGAGCTGGAATGAAACAGGTTCCTCAGGTACACGGCTTGTTGTGTAGCAAAAGTCCTCAGTCCTATTGCAGGAATGGTGTCAGGGCCAAATGCCTTTGTCATATCTACAGTGTCCAGCTGTTGCTTCATGTCATGTGCAGTGAATTGAATTGGTTAAGATGGGCATCTGTGCTTCTGAGGGTATGATATTGAGGGTGAGGTGGGTAATCGACACAACACTTCTGGCTGAGGATGGCGCAGATACTGCATCTTTTACACTGATGCACAGGGCTGTTCCATTATTTGGGATGGGGATATCTGTGGAGTCCTCTCCTCCAGTAAGTTGTTTAACGGTCCATCGACTTTTATGCATGGATTTGACAGTACAACAAAGCTTATATCTGATTTGTTAGTCTTGGGATCATCTCTCTCTCTGTATCAGATGTTAGTCCTGCTGTTCATACTGTAACCAGTCAAGTGCGGTAGCTTTAATGGATTGTCATCAGGTTTAGGTGCATATGATTCCGACCCGACCATGTTCACCCACACTCGCCACTGACCCATGGATCGGCTTGATGGTAATGGTAGATGGATGGACTATCCTGGGGGAAAGGTTACAGATTGTCATTGAAATCTACAGCATCAGATGATAACCAAGTTTGAGCTGCAATATCTACAGTTCAATTCTACTGACTGCCCCCCAGTTCACACCGAGACCCATTCACCCATCAGCCCTGTACTCAGTGACCTACTCTGGTTTCTGATGCGGAAATACTTCCATTTTCATTTTCTCATTCTGCTGGAAGTCTGTCCTTGGTGTCACGTCTCCAATTTGTTACATAAACAATATCCATTTAAGGTAATAATCTGAATCTTTCCCTTTCAGTAATGCCATCTTCTGTATTTGAAGTGAATGTGTTTCCTTCTGGGTTTTTTTCCTGACTATGAATCAGAGCTCTGCAGTATCAGTGATGTCAGCCTTATCCAGTTTCAGAGTTAAGGAACTTGTCACCATGCATTACTGTTCAGTTCCCAGTGTACAACGCTCCATGTTGGACAGGATGTTTGGGCATCTTTGACAATATGTCGTTGGAAATTGTTCAAAAACAGAAATTGCTGAAGAAATTCCGAAAGATGTTGAAGAATTTTCTGGACTGAATGCAGAGTTAAACTTGCAGGTCCAGTGAACCTTCTATAAAGGCTTTTTATTTTTATTTCCAGTATCCATAATTATTTATTTGATTGAAAAATTGTTCTGCGCCTATTCATTTCTGGAGAAACTCAGAAGGTCTGTCAACATCTGCAGAGAAAGAGAAGCAGAGTTAACGTTTCCAGTCCAGTGTGACAATTCTTCAAAACTGAATACAATTGCAAAATGGTCTTTTAGTCCCTTGCCAGATGTAGAGGATGGGTGGCAGGGAAAAGTGGGTGTGGCAAAAGAAAAACAGGCTTTTAGCAGTGGTGAAAGGAAAGATTCTGTATAACGGGTCGAATTTAAGATGTGAATGGGGGAAAGGGGTTCTCTCTATTGAATGCAAGATAAAAAAGATACAACCACACAAAGCTATGCGGAGGCCAGGAGGGAGAATGTTGACCATGTGCTATATACATCTGGCCACAGATATGTTTTCACTGTTGTGATCATCACCCCCTTTAGATAAAGTAATTCAAGTGCTTGAGTTCTTATTGGCACTAGTAAGCGTTTCATGCTGCCTTAGTATTGTAATATGGAGAAAAACAAATCACAGTTTGACTTTTGTGCCGAGTGTTCGTTACCTGTCATTTTTAATAGTGATTAATTTTGCAGTGCTTATCTTTAAACGCTTGTTCTTGAAGTTAGCATCAGATGGTGTGTAGGATGTTGAGGAATGACATTATAGAAACTTATAAAATCATGAGACGTATGGATAGGGTGAATAGCCAAGGTCTTTTCCAAAGGGTAGGGGAATCCAAACGTAGAGGGAATAGGTTTAAGGTGAAAGAGGATAGATTTAAAAGGGACTAAAGGGCAGCTTTTTTCCACAGAGGGCGGTGTGGGTATGAAATGAGCTTCCAGAGGAAGAGTGGGAGATGTAAGGACAGCTCCAACATTTAAAACTCATTTGGACAAACATATGAATGGGAAACATTTAGAGGCATGTGGACCTAATGAAAACAGATCGGGCTAGTATAATTTGGAAAACCTGGCAAGCATGGACATTTAGAAAAGCTTCATGCAGAGTCAGGGTGGGTTTGTGAAAGGGAAATGATATTTTGCCCTGTAAAATCACGCAAAGTATTTCTGGAGTTGCCTGAAAATGTAACAACGGACTCGATAAAGGGGATCTGGTGGACACCAGGCTTTCCAGAGATTTTCCACAAGGTATTACAAAACAAAAGTTCTTACACAAAAAAGAAGGTCCAGCACGTCGGATACTTTATTAACATGGGATGATGATTGTTTAACACAGAAATCAAAGAGTCAGGATTAATGGATCTTTATGGTAAAGGTTTATTGCCTGGAGTACCACAAATATCAGTCTGATGGCATCAGTTATTTGCAATCTATGCTGAGAGCCTGAAGGAGGGGGCTGAGTGCAATATACATCCGAGTTTGAGGATGACACTGAGAATCAAAAGGCAGGCTGTTACTTAATGGAGAGGACTTCCAGAAAAGGAACAGTAAAGGCATTGGAGTCTTCCTGAGTATGAAACATAAAGTCAGCATGATGATGCAGCAAGTAACTCGGTTGGTTCATGAGGCGGTTTCCTGGGAAGAAAGGGTTGTGTTATTGAGAATCTCTAAGATGGTGAGGCGATAATTTATTGGGGTATAAATGAATGAGGAGTGATACTGCTGAAACCTACAAGACACAGAAGGGGTTGGAGAAGGTAGATGTTAAGAAGTGTTTTTCCATTCTTGAGCAAAGTGTCGAACTCGAGGACATAGATACCGAATAAGGAACATCGATTTCAATCTGAGATGCAGAGTAATATCTTCTCTCTAAAGGTAGTGAATGTCTGGAATCCCCTAACCCAGAGAGGTGTGGAGGGATACAAGGAATCGGCAAGAGAGTGGAGTTGAGCCCTGGAGTAGATCGGCCATGTTCTTATGAAATGACAGGACTAGCTTGAGGAGCTGATTGACCTACTCCTGTTCCTATTTATTAATTTCACATGTTATGCTTTTGGAAAGTAACGGGTTATTTTGCTGGAAATCGTGTTGTACAATGTTGCATTCAGGGAGACCAGAGGATTTGTTGTTTTAACCCTAGGTGGGGTATGTGGCTGTATTCCCAGCGTATCTGGGTCTGCAACATGACCCACATCTGGAGCAGAAGTTACAGCGAGGGGAAGCCTCGAAACAGGGACTGGGGGGTGGGGGTGGTGGTCACTTCCTGATCCAGCCTGGATTTTCCAAGCACATTTCCAAAACTACACCTCACCATCGGAGTGGCCTTGATCTGTCCCTGTTTAACATGTCCGAGGGCTAAATGGAACATCAGAACATAGGGCTGAGGACACAAGTGGGTCATTCAGCCCTTTCACACTACTTCACCAATAAATAAGATCATGGCTCATCTCATTGCGATCCCAGCTGCACGTTTCTTTCCATGTACCATTATCCCTGATTTACCTGTCCATGGAAAATCAGACAAAACCAGCTTCGATGTAATATGAAGGTCAAGTCACTCCAAACTTCTGGGAAAGAGAATTCCCACTTGACTGAAATCCCACTTTGTGGATTTATCCTAATTCCTGCTCTGACGAAGGTTGGATGGTGTCACTGTTTCCTTTTCTCGTCCCATTCCTCCACTGCTGACACCAAATTTTAAATGTAACCAGGTTGGTGATATGGCCGATGAGAAAGTTCTCAGATTGAGTCAGGTTCAGTGACAGGAACAAGTCAGGCAGATTTCTTTAGTTAGCCACAAGTAACTAATAGAACTAACGGATGCGCATGGTGGATCTGTGGTTAGCACTGATACCTCCCGTTAACAAGTAGCTGCGTTCAGTTCCAACCTCGGGCAACCCTCTATGTTGATTTTGAACATTCTCCCCATGTCTGTGTGGATTTCCTCCCAGTGTTCTAGTTTCCTCCCATTGTCCATAGATATGCAGCTTAGAGCGGATTGTCCATGCTAAATTGCCCATAGTGCCCAGGGATGTGTAGGTTAGATAGGTTAGTGATGGGAAATGCAGGGTTACATGGATAGATTAGGGGGGCAGGTCCGGAGGGGATACTGTTCCGAAGGGTCAATGTGCTCTTGATGGACGGAATGTCCTGCCTCCACACTGTAGAGATTCTATAAAAACAACAAGAAGTTTGGAATATACAAACACCCAGTGGGTATCTATCTGATCACTGTTCTGTTGGTTTTGTATGTTTCAATAAGATCACCTCTCGTTTCAAGAGTAACCTGTTAAAGCTTTCATAATATAATACATTCATTCCTGGAATACATGAAGTGAAACATCTAACTGCTTCCAATTTAATTATATCCTTTCTCAGGTAAGGAGACAAAAATAATCTCTCACACAGATGAAGTTATTTTTTGTTTTCTCAGTGGTGAGAGTATTTGGAACTCTCTTCCTTGCAGAGCATTGGAGGCAGAGATATTGAATATGTTTGAGGCACTGCTCCAGCACATCCAGGAATATAATGCAAAATGAAATGATAATATCAATAAAATGTAAAGGGGAAATCCAAGATGGTGGTGATCTGGAAGGTCTGCTTTGTTGGGCTCTGCATCACAGTACGGGCAAAGGGGTTCCCTAACCCACTCCATCCCAGCCATTTACTTAAAATGCTTAGTTTTTGAAAGTTCTGAGAGTTGGCAGTTGTAGTACTTTTAGTTTGTGTAGTTTTTAAGCTCTATGAGACTTTGTTTATTAATGATCAGTAATTCAAGTTCTTCCTCTCTCCAGTTCAAATGTTGCTATAATGTGTTCTGGGTAATGATGTGCTTAAATAGTCTACCTGGAGCATTAAGGTGAGCCATTGGCCAGAAAAGAGGAAAAATTTTCTTTCTAGTCTAAAAAAGAGAGGGTGGACGTTGTCCTACTGCAGGAGATGCACCTTGATGACAAGGAACATTTGGCATTACAGCAGGTCGGGCTTGATCGGGTTTATTTCTCCTCTTTTAATATTACGAGGAGGAGAGAAGCCATAATGGATAAAAGGAATCTTCCATTTAACCTAATAGATTGTATTTGACACTCACAGGCGGTTCATAATACCCAAAGCCTTGAACTATAGTAAAGAATATAGTATTTTGAATGTTTATTGCCCCCCCCCCCCCAATCCCGGTGCACCCTCTTAAATTCCTGGTAGATGCATTTTCCAAATTCAGTTATCTTGCATTGTGGCACATTATTGTAGAAGTTTTCAAAAGTCTTATGGACCCCACGGTGGACAGAATGTCCTAAGGTGCCCAAATACCCCCGTTATAATGTAAGCAATTAGTGGATTTGTGTGCAGAAAGAGAGCTGGTGGATATCTGGAGGCAGATCCACATCACAAGTAAGGATTTTATTTTCTTCTTTAACCGGCATAAATGCCACAAGAGGGTTGATATCTTCCCCATTCCTGCAACAATCATAGATTCGGTGGCATCCTGCACAATTGGGAATATTACCATTTCTGACCATGAAGCAGTATACTTATTGATTAAGATTAAGGGCAATATAATAGATTTGAGACACTAGCGAATGGATCCCTTTATTCTTAAGGCTAGTTGGTTAATTGAGTAGTTAGATTAGTTTACTTACAGTGTAGAAACAGGCCCTTCGGCCCAAAAAGCCCAAACCAACCCACTTCCCTGACATTGACCCCTACACCTAACACTGCTGGCAATTTACCTAACCTGCACATTTTTGCACTGTGGGAGGAAACCCACGCAGACACAGGGAGAATGTGTAAACTCCACACAGGCAGTCACCTGACACAAGAATTGAACCTAGGTCTCTGGCGCTGTGAAGCAGCAGTACTAACCATTGAACCACTGTGCTGACCACTGCAAAGAATTCAGATCTTTCTTAGCCATTCATTCAGATTCAACCAGTAACTCATCCACTCTATGGTAAATTGCAAAGGCTTATGCCAAGGGAATAATTATTCTTTATGATGTAGCAGAAGGGGAAGCAGGAACGCTGGTTTGAGGCAAAGCTGAGGGCAGCCGAGAGTGCATACTGTGATTGTCCCTCAGTGGCTAAGCTGCAGAGGATCACAACGCTTCGGTCTACAGTGAATTTCACGCTCACACAGACAGCCAAGAAGGAACTTACTTTTGCAAAACAAAGGCTGTTTGAACATGGTGATAAACCAGGCAGGTATTTATTCTATCTTGGCAGGAAAACGAGCGCCCCTCTTAAGCCATTACCTCAATTAGGGAAGGTATTGGGATCCTTATCTTCAATTCCAAAAAGATTAACGTCTCATTTCCGAGATTTTTCACCAAATTATTTCAGACTGAACATTTTGAGGATAGATGGATTAAGATTGAGTCATTTTTCAAGAACCTGGGTCTTCCAGGAGTAACCCCTGAATAGGTGTTGTGCCTTAATGCACCATTGTCAGCGCAGGAGGGTGTGAAGCAGCTTCAGAATGTAAAGGCGCACGTTCCTGACGGATTTCCTAGTGAATTTTATAAATAATTTATAAACCTATTGTCAGGGCTGATGTTTAACGTGTTCCATCACTCATACAGTCAGGACCCCTCCCTCCATCCTTAAGAGAGGCTCATATCTCTCTGATGATGAAGAAAGGAGACCCAGGAGGATTGTGCTTCTTACACGCTAATCTCACTTTTAAATGTTGATTTCAAAATCCTGCCTGAGACTCGTGCATTTAGGCTGGAAACTTTGCTGCCTTTCATTGCCAAAGGGGACCAAACAGCCTTGAAAAAGGGCCACAGATCTTCCTACAATGTGAAGAGGTTATTCAATATGATCCAAAAGTCTCAACAACAATCTGTCCAGGGATTAAATATCTGTTTAGATGAGAGAAGACATTTGATTGGGTTGAGTGGCCGGATCTCTTCTGTACATTAGAACGGTTTGGTCGATGCAAAGGTTTTATCAAGTGGGTGAGGGTCCTTTACCGCGATTCTCTGGCTGCGGTTCTCACTAATGGTGTGGCCAACCAGTAATATTCATATTTCTCCAGGCAGCCGACAAGGCTGACACCTTTCACCATTCTTGTTTACGTTGGTGATTGAACCACTGGCGGAGGCCATCCGTAGGGATGCCAACATATCTGCCTCAGAAGTGGGATAGAAGTCACGTAAGATTACATTGTATGCTGATAAGGGTCTTATGTTCTTGTCAAATCCCGCAATTTCGGTAGGTCATGTGATGCAATGCATTAATTCACTTGTTGCCTTTCTGAGTGATAAGATTAATTTTACAAAGTTGGAGGCCATGCTTATGGGAGGTCTTAGGGAAATACCTGATACTGAGGGCAAATCCTGGTTTCCTTTAAAGTGGTCACGGGGGTGGTTTCCCTATTTCAGTATATTCATTACATCTGTCTTTGATCATTTATTTAACGTGAACTGTGTCCATTTGTTTGACAAAATTAAACAAGACCTTCAAAGATGGGAGGCACTTCCAATATCCTGGCTAGTTCGGATAGCTCTTATTAAAATGAATGCCCTTCCTCATTTCCTATACCCCGTGCGAATGCTTTCTTTGATGTTTCCCACACAGATATTTAGAAAACATAATGGCGAGTTTAGCTCTTTTATTTGGTACCATAAGCGATTCTTTATCAAGTTAACAAAATTGCAACTGCCCCACAGATTGTGGGGGGTAAATCTCCCTGATTAAAAGCAATCAATTAAGCTCTTTTATCATCCTATGTTAGTGCCTGTGCCGCTGAGGACTCGGCATCAATACGGCTAGACATTGAGCCCTCTCAGACAAAGTGAACACTTATTAGTCTGTTATTCTTAGATAAAATGACAACATTTATGTAGCATTGTCAAAAAGCATTGGATATTATCTCAGTTATTTCATCTTCAAATACTAGAGTGATACGCGCCTTAATCAGAACTAATGGTATTTAAATTGTTTCAATTTATATCACTTCCTTGCAGTGGCTTTCACATTTGCAGCATCCCTTGTCAAGGCACAGTGGAGATATGGAGCTGTAAATGGATGGGAGCTGCACATCCTATCAGTTCCAAAATTGGCTGCAAGTTTCCCCACACTGGGCTGCGATCTAACACGGTGTTACCGAACAATGCAACAGCCTTGGTTTATATATGAATGAACCAGTGCGGACTGCACAGCTACCCATGCTGGACATTTAGCCCAGGATTATAGATCCAGCATTGGTGTGGGCTGCATGTAGTTTCTCTCTGGACATAGCTGGGTTGCATTCAGCAGTACACTAGCCGGATCTATACAGTGGTCCATCATGAATATGTAATGGATGGGCTGGTTAGGTGAGTTAGATTGCGAATGTGAGAGAACTAAACATCTGTCTATGTCCTTATTTTGTGTTTTAATTCTTTTAATTGGACTCTTCAAATCGTGACTCATCTGGTAATACCCATCCCTCTAGATGAGTCATGGTAACTGTTGTTACAGCATCTGAGTCTGCAACATGACCAACAAATGGAGCAGAGGCTGCAGAGAGGGGCAACTCTGTAAAATGGAATGAGGGAATCACCATCAGATCAGCTGTGGTCTTCGTGAATGGTGGGGCAGGATTGAAAGGACCACAGATGCAATGTATCATATATTTCCGTTTGTTCCAAGAAAACCCCCCTTCTCTCCCAGTGTCCCATACTGGTGGGGAGTGAATCACCTTCTCCTGTTCCTGCGTAACAGGATCCTTGGGCCTCACTAGCCTCCAGATTTCCCTGTGCCCCAGTTTTGAGCAGTTGAATAACTGGCTCCTGTTCCTGTGTCCAAGTCTCGAACAGTTGAATGACTGCCTCCTGATCCCAAGTTTGTGAAAGTAGATGTCCTCCTCCTGCTCCTGAGTAACAGGCTCCAATAGCTCTGTGCTTACCTGCTGATCCTGTGGAATGGAGGTGAGGGACTGAATGGCCTCTTCACATTCTTTACAGCTTTTTTCTTGACTAAAGGCCTTTCCCCTGTTTCTGTAAAACACCATCAAATTCTGAATGATGTATTTTTGTATTTGACTCTCAGTAATTGAGCAAAGAAGCCGACTGGCAAAATTCAGAAGCTGAATGGCCTCCTCCTGTTCCCGTGTTATACACTGAAGAGTCAATAGACTCTCAGAGATGTACAGCAAGGAAAAAGATCGTTCGGTCTGGTCATCCATACCGCCAAATATCCTAAAGTAATCTCATCCCCCTTGCCAGCAATTGGCCCATCTCCCTCTAAACACTTCCCATGCATATATCCATCCAAATGTCTTTTAAATGGTGTAACTGTACCTGCCTCGACCACCTCTTTTGTCTGTTCAATCCATACACACAGCGGTCTCTGTGTGAAAATGTTGTCCATCATGTCCCTTTTTAAATTTTTCTCCTCTCACCTTAAACCTTTGTCTTCTAATTTTGGACTCGTCTATCCTGGGAAAAGACATTGACTGTTTACCTTATCTATGCCCCTCATGATTTTATAAACCCCTTTAAGGACCCCCCTCAGCCTCAACACTTGAAAATAGCCCCACCCTATTCAAACTCTCCCTGTAACTCTCACCCTCCAACACCTGCAACATTCTTTTAAATCTCTTCTGCACCCTTTCAGGTTTGACAACGCCTTTCTGATAACAGGGAGACTAGAATTAAAAGCAATATTACAAAAGTGGCCAAACCAATGTCCTGTACAGATTTAACATGTCATGCAAATGCTTCGACTCAAAGCACGCACCAATAAAGGGAAGATCACCAAATGCCTTCATCACTGCGCTGCCGACCTGTGACAGCACTGTCAAGGAACGGAGAACCTGTACCACTAGTCTAACTTTGCTGCCTCACAGGGCAGCGACCTGGGTTTAATTCCATCCTTGAATGACTGCCTGTGTGGAGTTTGTACATTCTCCCCGTGTCTGTGTGAGTTTCCTCGGGGTGTTATGTTTTACTCCGACAGTGTAAGGATATACAGATAAGGTAGATTGGCCATGCTGGATTGCTCACCGTACCCAGGGATGTGTAGGGGAGGTGGATGAGCCATGGGAAATGCAGGCTCAGAGGGATAGGGCAGGGGTTTGTCCAGTGGGATACTGTTTAGAGGGTCGGTGTGGCCTCAATGGGCCGAAAAGCCTGTTTCCTAACTCTAGAGATTCAATAATTTCTATGGAGTTCTCCTTCACTGGCAGCTTTCGACAGGGCACTACCTGTAAGTCTTACCTTGATTTGTCTTGCCAAAATGCAACACCTCACATGTAACTAAAATATACTCTATCTGCCACTCCTCGGTTCACCTAAAAATGTCCCATTCTCGTCTGAGAGATCATTATTCACTGTCGACAACACCACCAAATTTGGAATTATCTACAAACTTACTGACCATACTTCATAAACTCAAATGTAAATGATTTGTATCAGTGACAAAAGGCAGTGGACCCACTATTGATCTTTGCGGCACGCCACTGGCCACAGGTCTCCACGTTTAATGAACAAATAAACACTGTCACGCCCTGTCTCCAATATTCAAGAAAATTTCGGATCTAAATGGCGAGTTCTCCCTGGATCCGAGGAAGTCTAACCTTGCTAACCAGTCTACCATGTAGAACATTTTGGTAATCTTACTGAATTCCATAAAGACAACATCCACTGGCCTGTCTTCATCAATCATCTTCATCACTTCCTCAAAAGATTACACCGAGTCAGTGAGACGTGATATCCAATGTACAAAGCCCTCTTCAGTCCTTGTCTTTTCAAATGCATGTACATCCTTTCCAACAAAATCCCCTCCAACAATTTAGTCTCCATTGACGTCAGGCTCAGCGATCTATGGTTACCTGTTTTTTTTCCCTTATTTTTTAAATAATGGCACTATGTTAGCAGCCCTCCAGTCTTTTGACACCTCACCTGTGGAACTCAATGATACAAATATATCAGCAAAATGCTGACAATTTCTTTCCTAGCTTCTCACAAATATTTGGGATACAACTGATCAGGTCCCAGGGATTAGTTCACCTTTATGTGTTTTAAAATGTCAAACACCTCCTTGTAATATAGACTTCTTTCAATGTTTCACTGTATATTTATTCATTCTCTCGCTCTTGTAACCTCCTCCTTATTAAATACTGAGGAGAAATTTTTGTGTCATATCCCTCCAATCTCGGGTGGTTCCACACATAGGTAGTCTTACTGATCTTTAAGGGGCCCTGTTATCCCCCTAGTTAATCTTTTACCATTAAAGGATTTGTAGAATTTCTTCAATGCCTCGTTAACCCTATTTCTAAAGCCATCTCATGTCCACATTTTTCTGTCCCGAATTCCCCGTTGACTATACACTTATTGCCCTTATATACCTCTCGGGATTCACTTAATCTCAGCTCTGTTTACCTGACATATGCCTCCTTCCTTACCTTGACCATAACATCAATATATCTAGCCATCCAGCACTCCCTGCACCCACCAACCTTGCCCATCTCACTAATAGGAACACGTTGGCTCTGGACTCTCTGAAACCACGTTTTGATGGCCTTGCATTTTCCAACCATCCCTTGACCTGTGAATAGGGTACCTCAATCAACCTTTCACAGGGCTCGCCTAACATTTTCAAAATTGGCCTTGTTCAAAGTTAGAACTTTAATGTTGACATCAGGTATTTCCTATTCCACAACTAATTTAAAACTAATATTTATGCGTAACAGACTTGAAAGTTAAATCAACACTTCCTGCCCCTCTATAACGGGCTCGAAAGTCTGACTAGGCTCCTCCTGTCCCTCTGTAATAGACTCAAGAGCTTAATGGCCTCCTCCAGTTCTTCTAAACACACTCGAGAGGCTGCATGGCCTCCTCCTGTCCTTGTGTAACAGATCCGAGACACAGTAACCCGTGGATTACGAGCAGCCGTTAAACTGTATCTGATGGAGGTCCATCCTTTCTCAGATACAGAAACACAGACAACACAATGTACTGCAGGTGCCCTCTCAGTTACACTTTATGCAGCTGCAGCAACACATCTCTTTGTTCTGAATGATTCTGTTGACAAAATGTGCCAATATTCCAGCTTTCCACCTTTTCAAGTAGCAACAGGCTAATATGGGCTGAATGGTCTTCTCTTCTCCCTCTGTAAGAGGCCCATTGGGAGAGAATTTCTTTGGCCTGTTCCTGAGCATCAGTGCCAATGCTCTATCTCAAGGTTATGAAAGGATTTGATAACAGGACATTAAAACCAGGAGTGGCCGCACACTGGTCAATAAGCACCGTACTTTGTGTTCAGGTATCTAGAGACTTGCCCCTCCCCTTTTTTTATGCAGCCGATCTGATATTTTATAACTGCCTCCTTTCATAAACAGAATGGAACATACATAGACCCCTGCAGTGTTCTGTTAATACTCTCATATACAAGGAAAAAAGATATAAAATATTGAAAGATTTATGGTCCATCCCTCAGCAACCCTCATCCATTGCATCCAGTAAATGAAAAGTGATGTGTTGAACAGGTTAATTGAGCATATTTTTTCAGTGACTGCGAATAATGCCAATCTCCATGGATTCTAATTATCCCAGTGGAGGGTTTCCATCTTTTAACGATAAATGGGCTCCGTTGAATGTGTCAACCCATAACATGAGCGGAGCATCACCAACAGCACTGACAGGGATCAGCAGATCCAGAGAGAAGGGGAAAGGAGATCAGAATCTGAGAACATGAGACTGGAATGTTCCAACAATGGATCAGAATCTGAGAACATTAGACTGAAATATTCAAACAATGGATCAGAATTTGAGAACATTAGACTGAAATATTCCAACAATGGATCAGAATCTGAGAACATTAGACAGGAATATTCCAACAATAGACAGGAGCTTAGCCGATTATGTTTGGTATCTTTCTGCATTTGATTGGTGGTCATTATCATCGCAGATCTATTATGCTCTTCTCATTATTCAATACTTTTATTATCCCTTCCGGGCTATCGTTGGTGTTCCTGGTGAGTGTCACTGTCCAGATTTTGTTTTCTATAAACCAGTTGTGACTGTATTATTGTTTTTTCATATCATCTACACTTCCTGCCACTATTATTGTTCCAATCCAATCCAATTTCTCAATCTAGATATTCACTCTACAGACCACTGCTAACTGCATCAATGAAGGTGTTCAATAACTGTCTCGCTCTCTGCTCTGGCAGTGTTACTCACGGGTCTCTATGTTGATCTATTCAGTTTCAGGGGAGGACCACAATGCATTGTATCATTGTCTTTGCTGTTAAGAGCAGGGAGGTCACTGTCTACTGTTCTGGTTACAAACTCCACTTCCTTCCACTGTTTCCATCCCATCCCTGGCCAATATCTGCAGTTGAAGCAGACAAGTCACAACTGTGGGAGATCCCTTTGACAATGAGCTGATTCTTTACACCATTCCCGGACATTTCTAACTTGAACTACTCACTACTCCACAATTTATCTCACTGGTTTATTCCATCTGCTGTTTGAACCTTGACCTATGAAGTACAGGCTTAATGAAGCCAATAATCTGCTGCTGACGCTCCCGGCTTCAAACCTGCCGAAGCAAATCTGATTCGAACTCACACCAAACTCCCATCCATCTGTCATTCATGTGCACGCGGATATATATTGCTGTTGTGTCTGGCAATGTCTTTATTTTAACATTCTCAAACACTTTACCTCATATATCCATGAAACTTCCCTCGTTCTCTCTATTGATAAACAAAAAGCCTGCCAGCTGTTCTTATTTAAAATTGTTTTCTCCATGTGCGTTCCTTCTCAAACAATGAGTTTCGCATTCAACCACGCCTATCGCGCACACTCTCTCAGTCTCTGATGAACACACAGAGAGAGCAAACCTTCCCATTATAGGCAGTAATCTGATGTGAGTATAGTTAGCATATGTTAGTAAAGTTTGCAATCCTCTCCAGATAGTACAGTTCACTGAGCAACACACTAGCATGGTGTGCACAGCTCTCCATGCTGGGCTGTCATCTTGTCCCAGTTTATGTAAGTTTGTGGTGTTCTGTGATATAGATTCAGAATTTGATGTAACAAACAATTTCAGCTGATCTGACAATGCCTGTATTCAATGTTCTCATTCTTGTCATTTTACTCACGAAGATCTCACTTCTGCAGATAGTCCCACTGCCCTGTCTTTTTCCCCATATTCCCACAACCTCCTCCCAGTTAATTAACTGCCTGTTTCTGTCTTTAATGTGAATCTCTCTGTCCCTCTGTATCTTTCCCTGGCCTTAGGTTTTGTCTCCCTAGTGTATCGAGTGCTGGCATTGTGTAGCTCAGAAATACTGAAATGGCGTGTGTCAGGCTGTTCTTCACTTCCCGGTGTGTCCCATGTGACAGGCGTGTTTCAGAAGTTATGAGACACATCCTTGTAACTTGGTGTGTACCTGTGGCTGTCCCTCTTAGGTGACCTTGCGATCAGTAACACATGGAAGACAACTGAGTAAAGGAGCAGGCATGTAAATTGCCTGACAATGCTGTCACGTTTTTAATAAACGGTTATTTTCTCCTTATTGTTAGTATGAGGTCTTAAAGGCCAAACTTCCTAATGAAAACGGCTCAAGTAAATAACTTACGGGGATTTTAGGGTTTTAAATAAATAGTAGTAACCATGGCCAGCTCGCATAGACCAGGCTTTCTAGGTTTCTTTTCATTGTAGCAATAACAATCACCAGGTGCTTGGGGTCCCAGAACGGGTGTAAGTTTTAGTAAATTATCCCGAGCTGCTATTCTCTCTGGAAGCTCACTTGATGCTCTTTCCTCCTGGATTGGAGAACTGTATGCAAGAATGCATGTTTGAATGTTCCTTTTTGCCAAGGGGTGTGTTTAGGTGATTTTAGTATATTGGAACAGTTCATTTGTAGAAGGTACTGTATCCATTATTCTGTTATGGTTTCCAATAGTTAAGTTCGTCTAAATTCCTCTTCATTGTGTATGGATTTTGATTAGAGTGTTTAAATACATTGTGTTTTGCTTAATGGTGAGTGGTTTGATGAGTACCATCACATCTGGAACACCCACGTCACATCTTCCTTTAAAATAAGAAAAGGTTTGGTATCCAAGCTACCCCCTTAAAATAGTTTGAGTCAGTCTGGTTGGTCCATAACAAACTGGGGACTCTTGTCTGGTTCTAAATCGATAATACCAAATTGGGTTTAGAATTCCAATCCCTACAGTGTGCAAACAGGGCATCCGACCCAACAAGTCCACACCGACCCTCCGAGGAGTAACCGACCCAGACCCATTCCTCTACCCTATTATTACACATTTACACCGACTAAGGCACCTAACCCACACATCCCTGAAAACTATGAACAATTTAGCATGGTCAATTCACCTGATATGCACACTTTTGGATTGTGGGAGGAAACCTGAGAATCCAGAATAAGCTCATGCAGACACTGGAGTGTATGCACTGGGAGGCTATTGGGTTCAAAGGTCCCGTATGGTAGTTGTTAGTGTCTTTGGTTCTGGATGTTGAATTCGGTTGGTTTAAACAGTGTGTTGAGTATAAAGACAATTTCAGTCACTAAGAGTTCTCTGGGTGTGGAAGAAGTAAAGTTAGGGATTTTACAAAAGGTAATGAAGGGAAGCTGTAGGAATTGACAGACAAGCTGGAGTTGGGGTTGTGGTTGTCTGTGCGAAAATGAGAGATAATTACAGCTATAGCTCGGCAATTACATTTGGTGAAACCACCATCAGTATCTTTGGAAATGGCTAGAATTCAATTTCAAATGAGGCACCTTGAACATGAGAAGGAATTGAAACAGTTTGAATTATGATGAAAAGTAGAAACAAAAGAAAAGGAAATGAAGACGAAAGAGAGAAAAAGAGAGAAGAAAAGCAGAGAGTTTCAACTTCAAAAGATGGTAATTAGAGAGGAAAGTTGACATAGAAGGTGGAGATGAAGACAGTCAGTCGGCTGGATAAGGAGGATAGTGAGGATGAGCAACCCTATATAGCCAAAGATCTGATGGAGATCTGTTTAAATACATCCAGGTATTATCTAAGTTTGATGAGAATGATGGAGGGAGCCTTTTTAATATCATTTCAGAAAGTGGCTAAACAAATGCAGTTGCCAGAGAACATGTGGATTTAGTTGATTCAAACAAAGCTGATAGGCATTTGCATCCCTATCAGAGGAGGTATCTGCTGAGTATGAGGAGGTAAAGAAAGCCATTTGAAGTGCATATGAGCTTGTGCCAGAAGCTGACAGAGAGTGTTTCAGGAATCTAAAATTGCATGCCTGGTTAAATGCACATTGTGTTTGAAAGGATCAAACAAATTTTGAAAGGTGGGGAAGGGTATTAAATCAGAGCAAACCTATGACCCTTAGAGAGATTCTTATTTTCGAGAAGTTCAACAATTTACTTCCTGCAGTCATGAGAACTCATGTGGAAGAGCAGAGAGTAACAATGGGAAGGTTAGAAGCTAAAATGGCTGATGATGAAGATTGAGTTCAAAAATCAAAGTTTGGTTTCTGTGAGAGATTGAGAAGAATGTGTGAGATTTTCTTAGAACATATCCCTGTGAGAGTAAGGTTTACTGGCATAGGCCAGGGGTAGCAGGTAAAGAGGTGACAGCATTACGAGGTAAAGAAGGATGTAATTCTTTTATTCTGAGACATGAGGAGCTATGCCATTCAGAGGGACTATGGGAGAGATGAGAAGTGCTCCATTATGTAACATGTGTCAGAGTGTCCAGTGGAAACATCAACAGATTTATTCCACACTAGGGAAGGAGGCCTTGAGCTTGGTGTTGGTGTTACAACATTTCAGCATTTAAATTTCGAATAACGTATCTGAGACAAATTGTTTTCACTGATCGTGACCCCTTAAAGTTATTGGAGAAATTTTGGAAGAAAAATACCAGTCTGCGTCGACTGAGCTTATTATTTCCGCCATTCACTATGAAATTATACATGTGACGGGGTTAGAAAACCTAAGTTTTGACACGTTGTGGAAACTTGAGTGAAGAAAGATAAAGGCATTCTGTGGCAGGAGTAAAATGACTAAAATCGAATCTCGTTGTGAACATTTGTATGCTCAGATTCAATGTAATATATATGCATTGCAGTCAATAGACAATAGGTGCAGGAGTAGGCCATTCTGCCCTTCGAGCCTGCACCACCATTCACAATGATCATCGCTGATCATTCCGAATCAGTATCCTCTTCCTGCCTTATCTCCATAATCCTCGATTCCACTATCTTTGACAACTCTATCCAACTCTTTCTTAAATGAATCCAGAGACTGGGCCTCCACTGCCCTCTGGGGCAGAGCATTCCACACAGTCACCACTGTCTGGGTGAAGAAGTTTCTCCTCATCTCTGTCCAAAATGGTCTACCTCGTATTTTTAAGCTGTGTCCTCTGATTCAACACTCACCCATCAGCGGAAACATGTTTCCTGCTGCCAGAGTGTCCAATCCTTTCATAATCTTATATGTCTCAATCAAATCCCCTCTTAGTCTTCTAAACTCAAGGGTATACAAGCCCAGTCACTTCAGTCTTTCAGTGTAAGGTAATCCCGCCATTCCTGCCAGTCTACTCATAGAGGAAGGTTAGGAGGTCTAAAATGAATCACTTTTTGTATATTGATGGATAATTTTATTAAAGGTGGAGTTGTGAGTATACTATCACTATAAAAAGGTTATTTTATCTTGGGATTTTCTTTTGAAGAGAGGTTATAAAGGCAGAGGTGCAGAACTGCTGTCTGAAAACAGTTTAAGTAAAAAATTGAGAAAGCCTTTAGGTTTTATTAAAACACTGGTAACAATGAAAGGGCAGCGGCCAGCTCTCCCAGACCAGGTTTTCTCGGTTTGTTTTTAGCTGCAGCATTCAGAAGCTGTTGGGGATCCCGGAAAGGGTTGAAAGTTTCAATACATGCTCCCCAGCTGCTATTCTCTCTGAGATCTCTGTTGATGTTGATATCTCTTCGATTGGAAAACTGCATGTAAGGATCTGTATTTGAATATATCTTTGTGCCAAGCGGTGTTTACCAAGAAGGTACGGTATCTATTGTTTGTGTAAGTGTTCAAACATATAAGCTATCTCAAATGTTCTTTTCTTTGATTTTATTTTAACTAAAACATTTTAATAGATTATATTTTGCTTAATGTCAAGTGGTTTGACCAGTCACAACATATCTGGAACGCAAACTTCACATCTATTTTTAAAATAAGGAAAGGTTTGGGTCTAAGCGACCTTCTTAAAATATTTTGCAGGGATCTGGTCTGGTCCACAACACTTATAGATGAGGAGTTTCTGACTGACTCCTGTTATTAAAAATTTAGTGGAGGGGTTGGGGATGGTTTGCTGGAGGTTGTGCTGTGAGCTGCCTGAGACATTCAGGGAGACATGAGGATTTGCTGACCCATCTTTGGATGGAGCCTGGGGACTGTAGTTACAGCATCTGGGTCTGTAACATGAGCAACAAATGGAGCAAAGGTTACAGAGTGGGGACCTCTGAAAACACAGAGTTAGTGTGTGTGTTTTCCATTAACAGCCTCGCAAGCTACACATAATCCAGGAGCAGAGTGTAAGGGGACACTGATTGAACAAGGAGCTGGTCACAGAGCAGTGTCACCTCCTTTAACGCGTCCTGCAGCTTCACCCCAGGGGAAAGGACGGTGCTGCCAGTGGCTGTTCGGGTCACAGTTTCATTCAGCTTCTATGTTCTGGAACTTTCCAAACAGGACTGGGTGACATAGCCATCATCTCCCAGTATGTTGCCATCAATGTAACCATTCGGTGATGGAGGATATATATGGTGGATGAGGTAAATACATTGTTTCTCCCACAACAGGGAGCTGCCGGGTGTATCCAGTATAATGGGATTCCCGATGGTGTACATGGCATCTGCAGAGTACCCATGTCAATGGGGAGAGGTAGAGGAACTGAAGGAGCTCGCTCTCTGTTAATGTTACCGTGTCTCCATGCACAGTACACTATGTTGGTGAATACCTCTGTCCTGACAGCAGCCACAGTTCCTTCATTCACAAGCAGACAGCATTCCCATCGTCTTCGGGTCTCCATGTAGAAATGAATGACTGTATCTTGGATAAAGGCCGTCCCCTTAATACATGTTTGAAAACAGCATCCCCATCACCAACCAAACACTTCAAAACATTCCATGTGTACGGAGAGCAATGGGGTCACTTGGAGTGTCTGGGAGCAGACGATCAGGGATGGAGCAAAACCTCTCATATCTGAACGGGTCTGAGAGAACCCCCCAGTACACAGTATCATTAACCCCTGTAATCCCTCTCCATTTCAGTAACATACTGCCTTCCACTATTCCTGTAAATGGAATAACAGGTTATATCATGTTATATTGCACCTGCCAAATTATTATCCATTGCCTTTACCTCTCTTGATAATTTAATCTCTTGCTTATCACAGCAACATGACCAAACTCAATATCTCTATATCTGTTCCATCCTCCTGATCATTGATATAGATTGTAAATAGTGGAGGACCGAGCACTGGTCACTGTGTGACTCCACTGGTGACGTTCTGCCAAACTGATTAAGACTGATTTATCCGGAGCGCCTGCTTTCTGTTTGATACACAGTCCTCTCCCATTACTGTGTAACACAGTGGAAAAGCTGAATATGAAAGAGGAGAATCAGTCAGGAATCCAACCCCTCGAATCTGCTCCGCCATGGAATACAATCATGGCTGATGTCATCGCGGCCTCTGTTCCACATCCCTGCTATCTCTCGATCGTCAAACTCTAGTCTCTTGTTGGAGATTGTGGCTGATGAAAAAAATATCCACTCCACATCTACACTTTCAATTATATTTCGCATCTTACAGACCTCAATGAGCTCTCCTATCGTTCTTATAAAATCGAGAGTATAGGCCTGAACTGCTCAATTTCTCTTCATAAGACAAACACTTCAAATATGGAATCAATCTAATGAAGCTCTTCTGAATTGCCTCCAATGGAAATACCTCATTCTGCAGGACACCCAAACTGTACTCCAGTTGCAGCCTCACCATTGCCTTGCATAGCTACAGAAACACTCCCTACCTTTCTACTCTATCCTTTTACAAATAAACGATGACGTTATACTTGCATTTCTCATTATTTGAAGTACCCGCAAGCAAGTTTTCTGTGATATGCAAGCAAGCACCCAGATCCCTCTGCACTTAAGCACTTTGAAGTTTCTCTCCATTTAGATAATAATTTGCCTTTTTATTCGGCTGGCCAACTTGAATAACCCTATTCTTATCCACTTTAATTTTCATTGCCAAACGTTTGCCCATTCACCCAATCTATTCATATAGTTTTTAAATCTCTTGCATCATCATTCCAAAGTAATTTCCCACCAATGTTAGTGTCATCTCAAAATGTAGCTATAGTATTTTCTATCCCGTCAACCGAGTAATAATATCGATCCCAAATGGTTGAGGCATGAGAACTGAAATCTATGGCACCCAACAAATTGCATTTTCCAATAGAAAATGATACATTTAATTCATCTGACTGCATTTTGTTAGTTAACCAAGCCTCCATCCAAGCTAATAAATTACTCCTAAACTGATGCTGTCTGATCTTACCACTCACTCTTTGGAGAAGTGACATATCCGATGCCTTCACGAAGACCAGGTATATTCCATCTCCAGGATTCCCACTATCCACCTTGTTTGTCACATCTTTAAATAACTCAAGAAAACACTTCAATCATGGTTAATCTTTTGTAAAACCATGTTGAGTCCGATGGATTGTGGTTTACGTTTGCAAATGTCCTCAATAATGGATTCTAATAATTTGCCTTAAATTACAATACTTCATTGCTACATTTTACTCCCTAATGTATTCAGTTATTATAAGTTCTTCCCTTTTGAAAACCTTGACGTTTTCTTTGAATTCCTGTTTGATGGACAAAAGGGTTTTAAGAGATGTGCTCCAATTGCTGCATAAGCGGTATATGTGGCTGACTGGAGTCATCATCCTTCTGGTGTACAAAATCGATGGGATGAAGTCTTTCTGGTGTTTCCATGTTGTCATCTCCAAGGCCAGAATGACCACCTCCTGTTGATGCGTTAGAGGGGTGGGGGATTATAGAATCTTCCCGTTACTGTGTAACATTTTGAGGGTCTGATGGGTCTTCTCATTATCCTCCATAATCGGTGGAGGTACGGAACGGTTTCCTCATGTATCCCAGAGATGGGACGAAGGGAGCGATTGGTCTTCTCTTGTTCCCATACAACAGACACGTGTCTGAATTACCTCCTCCTTTCTCATGAAAAAAGTCTCAGATAGTTTTTATCCTAACACATTTCCCTTGCAACAGACTCGGTGGGTCTGAATGGCCTCCTGTTATCCCAGTGTAACAATCTCCAGTCACTGTGTGACCACTTCCAGGTCCTATGTTACAGACTTGAGGAGGCTGAATAGACTGATCCTGTTGCTGTGTAACAGGATACTGGTGCAGCATGGCCTACTCTGGGTCCAGTGTTATAGATTCGAGGGACTGATTGGCCTCTTCCTATAAATATACATCGGGCTCGAGGGTCTGAACAGTGTCGTCCTATTCTGGTGTAACAGGCTCGAAGGCCTGAATATCCTCCTGTTGTTCATGTGTAACAGGCTGGAGAACGGAATGGATTCCCCCACTATCTGTGTAATTCTGTATGTTGAAATAAGATCATCCTTTATTTTTGTAAACTCCAATGGCTATTGGATGAACCTGATCATCCTTTCGTTATAAGGTAGCACCTTCATTGCAGGAATCAGCTGAGGGAACCATCTCTGAGCTGCTTCCAATATAACAACATCCTTTCTTCATTGAAGAGACTAATCTGTACACACTACTCCAGATGTGATCTCACTAAGATCGTGTACAGCAGCAGTAATGCTTTACCAGCCTGCTGTAAGGTTCCCACCCAGGTTAGAGCAGTATCAGCTCTCTGGGGGAAATACAGAGCATTTATGAAAGAACATTGTCCTTCTCTACTCCACTAGCATAACGGGAGATCTGGAGAAAATGTCACAATGATGCTTAAGAAGATCATAAATGATGTGGCGAGATGATCTCGACCATTAATCTCCCCAAATCCCACATCGCTCAGATTCTCCAGAATCTAGTAAGGTGGAGTGCAAAAACAGCAAGGAGATGGAAACATTGATGGGGGTTATATATCAAAGTGAAAGCTGCAATACAAATGCTGGACATGTTATAAAACGCGAAATAAGATTTACACATTTGTGGCTACTGCAGTAATAATGTCCTGTTTACATTATATCTAAACTGTGTTAACCCAACTGAATGCTAATGCTGGGAAAAATGGATTTCACGACCACGTGTTAGATGGTGGCATTAACATTTTGTCGAGCACAGAGCTAGAGATCAGGTTATTTAGTAATTGATGTTGGATGATCAAAAGAACTAATTGAAAACTTTGTTGTAAAGGACCTTTTGGGAACAGTGACCACAATGCATTGGTTTTCTTTTATGCTGTTTGAGTACACGGTAGTGTTTGTTTTATTTGAAGTAACTGTCATAAATCTGAAACATGCAAGCCCTGAAGGTGTGAGAAGAAACTGGGGACTGCAGATGCTGGAGATCAGAGTCGAAGAGTGTGGTCCTGGAAAAGCACAGTCAGGCAGCGTACTAGGAGCAGGAGAATTGACGTTTTGGGAATAAGCCCTTCATCAGGAATGAGGCTTATGGATGAAGGAGGCTGAGAGATAAATGAGAAGGCGGTGTGGCAGGAGGGAGGTAGCTAGGAATGCGATAGGTAGATGAAGGTGGGGTTGAAAGTGAAAGGTGATGAAGGGAGACAGAACACCTCATCTACTACATGCATTAAAGCCAGTGTGGTCTTCTCTACATTGGTAAGGCAGGTGGATCATTTCAGAGAACATATCTGGGATAGCCACATTGACCAACTCCACCGCCTTGTGGCTGAACACTTTAACTCCCCTTTCCACTCTGCCAAGGACGTGAGAGTCCTGGGCCTCCTCCATTGCCAAACCCTAACCACCCGAAGCATGGATGAAGAAAGTTTCCTCTTCTACCTTGGGACCCTCTAACCACAGGGGATTAATGTAGGTTTCACCAGTTTCCCCATTTCCCCTAACTCCACCTTATCCCAGTCCAATCTTCCAACTCAGCATCCTCCCACCTTTTGAACGTTCCTATGTGTTCATCTTCCTTCCAATCAATCTGGTCCACCCGCCTCTCCGACCTAACCCTTTCGGCCTCACCTTCAACTATCTAACAGGAATCAGCTTAGAAAAATGCAAAGTACCGTAGTAAGCCAATGGATTCGGAGAAATATAGGAGCCAGCAACGGATGACCAAGAAAAGAAAATCAAAAAGCGAAAAAGCATACAAACAAAAGAAAAACATAAAGACTGCTTAAAAAAAAGTACATCAGTGTATGAAACAAAAATAAAAACAAGGTCAAATATGGAACAGTGGGTGTGCGGAAAGAATAATTTATTGAAGACAACAGAGAAATCGCAGGGAAAAGAAACAGTTTCTTTGTGTCTATCTTCAAGGCAGAATATCCAGAAATTCTCCCAGAAATACCAAGTGACCATGGGACTTGTGTAAGTAAAATCTAAGATCATTCTTATCACTGTTGAGGTCATGTTTTAAAAGAAAGCTGGATTGAGTATTTATAAATCTGACCGATCAGATGTACTTCATACAAGAATTTCAGAGGAAGCAGCAATAGACGTATTGATTGCATCGTAGATTATCACGTTGTTTTCCAATACATTCCTAAAAGATATTTAGCCAATCTGGATAAGGCAAAGGTTATAAATATTATCCAACAGTTTAAGAAAGGATGAAGATGGAGAGTGGTGAACTACAGATCAGTAACTTGTCATTCGCGGTCGGGTGTCTGTTGGGCTCGATTATAAAGAACGTGTTACTGGATGTATAGAAGGTAATGGGAAAACTGGGGAGGATGATGATGCATCGATGAAACGAAAACCATAAGTGGCAAACATTGTTTGGAATGGTTTGAAGATGATTCTTGTGGACGTAGGCAATGAGGAGCTAATGGATAACGTATAGTTGGATATTCAAGAGGATCTTTTTTAAGAACTCACCCACTAACATCATAAGAAAAGTTAAAGTGAAAGAATTGGGAAGAATTGGGCAGCACAGTGGCACAGCGCTTAGCACTGCTACCTCACAGCGGCAGAGACACGGGTTAAACCCCCGCCTCAGGTGACTGACTGTGTGGAGTTTGCACATTCTTCCCTTGTCTGTGTGGGTTTCCTCCGGATGCTCCGGTTTCCTCCCACAGTTCAAAGATGTGCAGGTCAGGTGAATTGGCCGTGCTAAATTGCCCGTAGTGTTAGGTTCGTACTAAATGTAGGGGTATGGGTGGGTTGCGTTTCGGCGGGTCGGTGTGGACTTGTTGGGCCGAAGGGCCTGTTTCCACACTGTAATGCAATGTAATCTAAACACAAGCAAATAGGAAACGAAAAATTAGGTTTACATTCATGTGAATGTAATTGAAATATAGAAGTTGCCATGCGCCAGCTGCACAGAGTGTTGCTGAGACTAAACTGAGAGTATTGTGTACAGTTTGGAGTCCCAATCTAAGATAGAATATACTACAGACGAACTGCAAAAGGTATTCTCCAGATTAATCCCTAAAATGGCAAGATTGTCTGATGTGGAAACTCAGCCTGTGATCTCGAGTTTCAAAAGATGAGAGGGGATTTTACTGAAACTTAGAAACATAGAGGGGAGAGAATAACCGAGGGACATGGAGAAGTGCAAGCAGGAGAGATGAGGGAGAATCCCATGACATTCTACAAGGACAAGTAGAACAGAATAATCAGCAACAGTTAGTGTCCGTTAGAAACCAAAGGGGCAACCAGTGTGTCAACCCGGAGAACATTGATAGATTGTTACATGTAAACATCACAGCTGTTTTACTTGGGAGAAGGAGGATGCAAGTACAGAATTCGAGAAGATGGACTGGAAAGCTCTTGGAAAGAGTTTGATGTAAAATACGAGCGGCGGTTTGAGGTTTTGTCTGGTATAAAATTGGACCAATCTGCAGGTCTGGATACTGTTGAGTCAAGGAAGGAAAGACGCTGACTGGAAATTTTAATTAGAATCTGACAATAGGGGAGGTGCCAGAGGACTGGAGAACAGCTATTATGATTGCACTTCACAGTAAGGGTGGTAGAGATAGACCAGGAAACTCTAGACGAGCGAGTATTAAATCACTGTTCGGGAAACTACTGGAGAAAATAGAGAAGGAGAAAATTGAACTCCCATCAGAATGGCAAGGCTTGATCAGGGATAATCATCATGACTTTATCAGAGTGAAGTCACACTAATGGAGTTGATTCAATTACTTTGAGGAGGTCGCTTATTTAGTTTTGATGAAATGCCTTTGACAAAGTTCCGCATGGGAAACTGAAAAAAATAAAGTAAAATCTCAGAGTATCAAGGATAACTTGAAAAGTGACAGCGAAAATTGTCTTCGTGTCAGGAGGCAGAGGGTCGTGGGAGAAGGCTGTTTGTGTGACTGGAGACCAGAGTCCCCTGGTGTACCACAGGGATCAGTGCTGTGTCCCTTATTGTTTGTAGCATTCATAAATGATATAGATGTGAATCTGGAGGGGGAGTGTGTGGAGGGGTGGGAGTTGTGATAAGTAAGTTTGTGTTTGACACAAAGATTGGCCGGGTGGTTGGTCGTGAGGAGGAAGTTCTGATTTTGCAGGAAAATACAAGTGGAATGATCAGATGGGCAGATCAATGGCAGATGGAATGTGATCCTGATAAATATGAGGTGATGTACTTTGGAAGGAGGAACCAGACATGGGGTGTACACAATGATTTGCAGCACACTAGGGAGCTCAGAGGGTGTTTCTCCACACATCCCTGAATGTGACTGAACAGGGTAATGGACTAGTTAAGAATTGAACCTTGGGTGTCGCGTTTATTAATCATGGAGAAGATTATAAGTGCTATACAGGGCTTGGTTTAGTCCATGATGAACTACTGTATGTCGGTCTGGGACCCTCATTACAGGAAGGATGCGATTGTACTGGAGGGTGTTGCAGAGGAGATTCACCAGGATTTTCCCTGGGATGGAGAATATCAGCTATGGAGAGAGGCTGGATAAGCTCGGGTTGTTTACTTTGGACAGAGAGGCTGAGGGGGATGTGATTCAGAAGGATAAGTTAACAAGGGACATCGACAGGGTGAACAGACAGCAACTGTTCCTTTTAGACAGAGGGTCAAGAACAAGGGAGCACACTTTTTAAGTGAAGGGTTTGAGGTTCAGAGAGGATTTAAAGACGACTTTTTCTTCACCCAGAGGGTGTTGGGTTCTGGAAAGTACTTTCTGAGAGGGGAGTTATCAAGGTTAACCTCTCAACTGTTAAAAGTACTTGGACAAGCACTTGGAAGTGTCATAACATTCCAGGCTATGAGCCTTTTGTCGGAAAGTGGGACTAATATAGATCGTGCTGTATTTCTGTTGGCACAGAGACTATGCTCCTGTGAGTGTATGATGTGGAAGGTCAATGATTGAGCAGCTTTACACAAGAATTGATGGGTTTCTGAAGATAATGTTCACAAAGGTTATAAGAGTGAACTGTTATAGCTTGTCAAATTATGTCAATGTGAGAAGTATGATAAAAAGTGCAGGTTTTTTCCAGTTTGAAACCAGAGAATGGAGAATGGGAAACAGGGAAATGGCAAAACTATGAATCCACTACTTCAGTTCTGTCTTCACAGAACTTTCTGACAATACCAGGAAAACCACGTCTGGCGTGGAAAACGAAATAGTACATGGAACATAGAACATAGTAAGTAAATCGTTTGGGAGAAATGATTGGGACTGAAAATAATGGTCATAGACAACACTAACATAGATTTATGAAATGGGAATTATGTTTGAGAAACAGACTGGGAGACAAGTGAAAGAGAAGCAATGGATGAAAAACATGTGGATTTTCAGAATGATTTTGCTAAAGCTCCAAGCCTCGTTTGCAAAATCAAATCTTCGTGGATTGGGGTGAATATATGGCCATGACTCTAGAATGGGACAGCTGGCAGGAAACAGTGAATAGAAATAAACAGACACGTGAAGCAACAGCCTGACATTGTATTTAAGGTATGATTCTATGAGTATGACTATATCCCTGACACCCCATCACCTTCCCCGGATATCTCCTCTCTCACCAGCAGGACAGACAAAGCAGAAGTGGTGTCACCGTGGGATACAGTTTGAAGGGAATTGTTCTGGGAGTCCTCAACAGTGACTCTGTATCCCATGAAGTCTCATGGTGTTAGTTTACACTTGGGAAAGGAAACCTCCTGCTGATTACCATGTACCAGCCTCTTCCAACTGATGAGTCAGTACTCCTCCAAGCTGACCAATACTTGGAGGAAGCACGGAGGGTGGCAAAGGCACAAAATGTTCTCTGGGTTAGGGACGTCAATGTCCACAAAAAGAGTGGTTCAGCAGCAGCATTACTGATTGAGCTGGTTGGGTCCGAAAACTTCTCGATTCGGTCTGCGGCAGGTGGTGAAGGAACCCACAAGAGGGAAAAGCCATATTTGACCACAGCCTTACTAATCTGCCAGCTGCAGAAGTATCTGTCCATGACAGTATTGGGTAAGAGTGACCACCGCATAGTCATTGTGGAGATAAAGTCACACTTGCATATTGAGAATAACCTCCACCATTTTAGGTGGCACTGTCACCATGCTAAATAGGACAGACTTTGAACAGATCTAGCAGCTCAAGTCTGGGTTTAGATAATATGTTGTGGGTCATCAATAGCAGCAGAATTGTACTCACGCACAACCTCATGGCCTGACATATCCCCCTCACAACAATTACCATCAAGCCAGAGGATCAACCTTGATTCAATGGAGTGTGCAGGAGGGCAGGAATAGCACTGGGAATACCTGAAAATGAGGTGTCTGCCTGATGACCATGACTACCTGCGTGCCAAACAGCATAAGCAGTTCGTCATAGACAGAGCTAAGTGATCCCACAAGCAACGGTTCAGATCTCAGCTCTGCAGTCCTTCTACTTCTAGTAGAGAATAGTTATGGACAATTAAACAAGTCGTCGGAGTAGGACATTCCACAAGTATCCCCATCCTTAATGATGGAAGAGCCTAGCACTTCAGTGCAAAAGATAACGTTCACGCATTCGCAACAACCTTCAGTCAGAAGTGCTGAGTGGATGATCCATCTCGGCCTCCTCCAGTGGCCCTCAACAATTCAGTTACCAGTCATCAGCCAATTTGATTCACTCCACACGATATCCAGATTCAGTTGGAGACACTGGATACCTCAGAGTGTACATACCCTGACAACATTCTGGCAATAGTACTGAAACGTTGTTCTCCAGACCTTGTCACCGCCCTCACCAAGCTGTTCTAATACCGTTACAACAACATTTCCCCGATTCGGTCGAAAATTATCCCAAGTATCTCCTGTATATAAAAAGCAGAACAAATCCAATCCGGCCAATACCACCGCATCGGTCTACTCTCGATCATCAGTAAAGTGGTGGAAGATCTCAGTGCTTTTAAGCAACACTTGCTCAGCAATAACCTGGTCAATGTCGCCCAGTTTGGGCTCCACCAGGGCCACTCAGCTGCTGACCTCATTACCTTGGTTCAAACATGGACAACAGAGCTGAATTACTGTGTTGGGGTGAGAGTGACAGCCCTTTAAATCAAGGCTGCCTTCGCCCAAGTGTGGTATCAAGGGGCCTTAGCAACACTGAAATCAATGGGTATCAGGGGCAAACACGCTGACTGGTTAGAATCATACCTGACACGTAGGAAGATGGTCATGGTTGATAAAGGTCAGTCAACTCAGCTCCAGGACAAGTCTGTAGGAGTCCCTCGGGCAGTGGCCTAGGCCCAAACATCTTCAGGGCTGCTTGATCAATGACCTTGCCTCTATTATAAGGTCAGAAGTGGAGATGTTTGCCAATGATTGCACAATGTTTAGCAATGGTTGTTGCTCCTCAGATACAGAAGCAGTCCATGTTCAAATACAACAAGACCTGGACAGTATCCAGACTGACAAGTGGCAAGTAATATTCACGTCACACAAATGCCAGACCGTGAACATCACGACTAAAATACAATCTAACCACAGCCCCTTGGCATTCAATGGTGTTCCTGTCACTGAATCCACAGTGGGCTGCAGCAGTTCAACAAGGCAGCTCACCACCACCTTCTCAAGGGGCAACCAGGGACAGGAAATAAATGCCGGCCCAGCCAGTCACACCCAGATTCAGGAAATAAATATTATTTTTAAAAAGATAACGGAGGAATGTTGCTTGGATATCACAGGTATCGGTGCTCAGGCCCCAGCTGTTCACAATAACCATTAAACATTTGGTTGTCGGAATCAAATCCAATATATCCCAACCTGCGAAGAGAACTAAAGGATGTTGGATTGTGAGTGGGTGAGAAGGTTGTAAAAAAGCTTCAAGGTGACTAAGACAAGTGGAGTGAATGGGCAAATACGTGGCAGATGGAGAGCAAGGTGGGTTGAGGTGACAGTGTGCCCATTGGTGGGAACAAGAGATTGGCAGCTTTTCGTTTGAAAAAGGATTGTTTGAAACATGTTGATCTGAAAAGCGACGTATGGGCCTTTTTGTTATTTCCTTCTGCGCGGCCCTCCGAGGTCCCTACAGCAGAGTGAGGTCTGAACCCACAAGGCAATACTGGGAATGGCATTCACATGCTGCCCAGAGTACATAGACCTACCAAGTGGGGAGCTGTAACATTGCAAAGGATCTGGATCTCCCTGCAGACCAGTCACTGAAAGCAATATTGCAGGAACAGAAAGCAGTTAGGAAGATCAACTGACCTTCATTTCAGGGGGATTTGAGTCCAGGAGTAAGCGTGTCTTACTGCAGCTGTAGAGGGCTTTGGTGAGACCCTATCTCAAACACTGTGTAGTATTCTGCAGATTTGGTCTCAGTACATAATAAAGGAGAAACCTTACATTGAGGGAGAGCAGTGAAGGATGACCAGACCGATCTTTGTGATAACAGGCTTGTTGTGGGAGTAGCGTTTGGGGCGACTGGGCCTGTATTCCATGGGGTTTAGGAAAATGGGTGGAGATATCAGTGAGATATATAAAGCTCTGACAGGGTGAGACGGATTGGAAGCAGGGATAATAATTCCCCTGGCTGTGGTGTCTAAAACAAGGGTCCACAGTATTCGGCACAGACAGACCATTCTGCAATGAGATGACAATAAATGTCTGCACTCAGCGACTGGTGAACCTGGGGAATGCACTCGAACCTGGAAGCCAAGACGCTGAATATAAATAATGATTTAGAGACAGTAAAGGAATGCTGGGAGATGAAGGAGAACGATAATGAAAAATTCAATATCATTATATTGAATTGGGTAGCAAACTCGACAGACCAAATGGACTACTGCACATCCTATTTTATAGCTTCCCAAGGTTAATCACAAGCTCTCAGATGTTCGGAAGGAGGTCTCTGCAGGGTCAACAGGACTGTGTTTCTCATTCCCTTTATTTGATACCGAGGCTGGGGCCTGGTGTCCTGTCTGGTTTTATCCTTTAGACTTCGGAACAGTTTGATACAATAGAATGTCTTGTTTGGCGGATTCTGAGACCATTGCAAAGTTTATCACATGTCTGTGTGTCTGCAGTCACGTTTAGGCCAGACCAGGAAAGCACGGGAGATTCACTTCCTGATGGGATATTTGTGAAGCAAATTGGTGTGTACAATCGACATTGGCTTGAAGGTCACTATTTACGGACACCAGATTTTGCATCTTAATATTTTGTCAATTGTCTTTAACTTATACCAGCTGCCAGAGCATTAGCCTGGTCTGGATTACTAATCCAGTGACCTTTCCACAGCAGCACCATCTCTACATGGGGACCTATCTGAAATCATACTGAGCAGGTTATTTCTGTGCTGCTTGGTAACTCTGTCAAAAAGAACTCCCACGAATTTGACTGTCGAGGTGGGTCTGAGGCGGAGGTAACTGGCCAGATTGTAATTATAATCCTTTTAGGAACTGGACATAGTTGAGTAATTTTCCACATTACCAGGGAGATGTCAGAGTTAGTGCTGGAACGAAAGAGCTTCCCCAGGGACACGGCTTGTTGTGCAGCACAAGTCTTCAGTCCTATTGCAGGAATGGTGACAGGGACCATTGCCTTTTTCGTACGTACTGTGTTCAGCTGTTTCTTCATGTCACGAACAGCAAATCGAATTGGTTGAAGACGGGCATCTGTGATTCTGTGGGTATCATGGCGAGGGTGAGGTGGATCATCAACTCCACACTTCTGGCTGAGGGTGGTGCAGATACCACATCCTGGTCTTTTACACTGATGTGCAGAGCTGTTCGATTACTGAGGATGGGGATATTTGTGGAGCCCTTTGCTCCAGTCATTTGTTTAATCATCCATCACCAGTTATGTCAGAGTGTGACAGGATTGCGGAGCTTTGATCAGATCTGTTGGTCAAATGTGGTAGCTTTAATGGGTTCACGTCAGGTTTAGGTTCACGTGGTTCTGACCCAGTCATGTTCACCCACAGTCATTACTGAAACATAGATCATATTGATGGTAATGGCAGACTGAGGAAATTATTCGAGGCTAAAAGTTACAGGTTGTGGTTGAATGCTGTTTTTCTTCTCCTACTGCTGTAGTCTACAGCACTACATAAAAACGAAGTTTTGAGCTGCAATATCTGCAATACAATTCTGCTGTCTGTCCCTTAGTTCACATCGAGACCCATTCACCCATCAGTCATGTACTCAGTGACCTACTCTGGTTTCTGATGTGGTAACACTTCCATTTTCATACTTTCATTCTCCTGAGGGTCTCTCCCCGGATCAGGCTTTCAAACTGACACATTCTGCAAAACCAAGTAACTGATTTTAATTCAATTGTTTAATTCACCTCAATTTTTTTCCTTGAGTAATATCATCTTCTGTGTTTAAAGTGAATGTGTTTCCTCTGTTTCTCTCCCTGACCATGATTAAGAGCTCTGTAGTGTCAGTGATGCCAGCCTTATGTAGTTTCCGAGCCAATGAATTCTCTGGATTCCCAATCATCTTCACCACATTGTATGTTTCCTATTTTGGTTTCATGCCTTATTACTCAAGGCTGCCTTGTTCTCCCATGAGTATGTTTCATCTCCTTTGGGAGAATTTCTGGTATCCTCCGAAATATCCCCAGAAATTCCTGCTTTTGCTGCTCCATGGTCTGCCCTGCTCAGCTCCCTTTCCAATTAACTCTGGCCAGCTCCTCCTGAATGTCTTTGCAGTTACATTGCTCAATTATAATCACATTACATCTAGAAGAGAGCAATAGACATAAACCGAAAGAAGGAGCTTTGAGAGAAGGGACGCAAAGAAAAATTGCTAAATTTCTTAACTAGATACAAAGAGAGAAAGAGCGCGACAACATAGATGAGGAAATGTGAAAAATGAGAAAACTAGATCATTGAAAGAATTAGATGTACATCCCTCAATGTTTTGGCAATTCCTGTGTGCTGTGGTCCTTCGTATAGTGCATGGACAACAGTGTAATGTGTTCAAATGCTGGCTCTGATGCCAGACTTTTTATCTCCAAAAATATGACAGATACTAGCTTTGAAAAGAACAGGCCAATATATTGAATTCTGATAGAAAGGGGATTAACTGAAATAAGTTGCGACACCAGAAGTAAGAATTAATAACACACATCCTGATAAGAAGGAGAGATTGGAGTAGAGAATTCTAGAAAAGAAGGGAACGTTGAGAGGAGGGGAAACATATCACTTTAGATGAGGATCCAATGATGTTTTAATGTTTTATCAATTTTGTACATCATATGCATCACTTTTCGTGTGCCTCCGTTGTTCATTTAGAATGGGTTGTGCACATGTGAAAAATGTTACATATCTGCACATGCACATTCATTAAACAGTGTATTTAAAATTATTTTCCGCCATTGAAATGGTCCTGTTATCATATTACCAGGATACACGAACACCAGCTGGCCACCAAAAGACATGACCCATTATCATTATGTTCCATACACACAGATAAAGAAGGGCACCACTTTGATTGGGACAATGCACACACATACTAAGACACGCAAGGATGTTCTTAGAGGAATGGCATTCTGACCAGAAGTCCATCAATAAACGCATCAATTTAGATCCTATCTACCTTCTCTTGTAAAACAAAAGAACTGGAAATGACATCACCCATCTTAAGAACCCAAGACCTATAAATAGAGAGGCGCGACATACCACCAGCACTTCAGCAGAGACTCTCACTGATGATGTTACCGAGTCATAGTGTCGAATCGTCAGAAAACAAACCTTCAAGCACAGTGAGCTAACTTGCATATATAAAAACTGCTATTTTTCTTTTATTAGTGGAATTTGGGAGTTCTGTGTCACTCATGTATTAACAGATTACGAGGTGAGGTGAGCTTTTTTGGGTTTGTGGTTTTAATTAACATCAGTCCTCGACATAGATGTCTTCACAGTTTGGGGCCCTGCCGTATGGGACTTGGACAGATTTGAACAGATTTCGGGTACACAATGTCCCAGCAAATTCCAACACGTTGCAATTAGTGACCAAGATCTTCAAATAAAACCGGTCGGAAAATCTGTTTAATTTTGTTTACTTGTGGTTGTTTAAATTAAAAGTGAGGGAAATGGCTTTTAACATTACTAAAGAGGTTCCCAAATTTGCCAAGAAAGTTTAGAAAGACAGAAGCAGGACATTTTTAGAATTAGCATATAGATTGGAATTGGGTTTAACCAGGGACAAAAGGAAACCAGAAATTATCATGCAGTTGGTCAAGCACTTTGATGTATCAAAGAAACAGACAAGTGCAGTCGAGTTAGAAAAAACTTTAATTGCAGATATGGCAACTGAAGTTAGAATATAAAGAAAGAGACGGAAACAGAGAGAGAAAAAAGAGAAGGAGAGGAAAAAGAAAGAGAGAGAGAATTTGAGATTCAGAAGTTGGGAATTAGACAAGAAAGTTAAATTAACAGGATGGAGATGAAGGGAGAACGTCGGGATGTATACAACTATGTTAGCGCCTTGCCATATTTCGGTGAGAAAAATGTCAAAACCTTTTTTATTTCATTTGAAAAAAATGACTCAGCAGATTACGGGTCCAGTGAAATTGTGGGTAATGATCGTTCAGACGAAGCTGGTTGGCACAACTGGTGAGGTATGTACAGCGCTGTCAGATGAGGGATCAAGAGATTATGCAGATGTCAAATTGGCTATTTTGATTGGCTATTAATTGGTATCAGAAGCATATAGACAGAGGTTCATGAAAATAGAGACGGAACCAGGTCAGACTTGTGTTAAGTTTGAAATAATTAACAACAGTCATTTTGTAAGATGGGTGCTGGACTTAAAAATAGATAAGACCTGTGAGCCTTGAAGGGAGATTAATCTGCTGAAGAAGTTTAAAGACTCACTTCCAGAGATGCTAAGAATTCATGCGCACGAACAGAAAGTTCAAGAAGCGAGAAGAGCGGCAGAAATGGCAGGTAAATATGCATTGGTGCATGAGATGAAATTTAGCTTCTGGGAGAATTTGCATGCTATGAGGGATAGAAATTGGGAGAAGGGAAGTTCACACATTACAAAGCAAACAGTAGTGCACAATAGTTTACCACAAGTGAAAAAAGAAGCCCAAAGGGGCTGAAAGGAGGTGAAAGGCCTCAGGTGTTCTCAGCAAAAGGGCGTGGAATACATAAAATGACAGTGCCTATGGTTTAAGAAGAGCACTAGGAAAAGGTGGTTTCATTGAAGTAAGCTGGGACACACTGTGATGGTCGTTGAAGGAAGGACCTTTGGGAAAGATGTGGCAGAAGAGGCTATTTCCAGTGGCATTAGTGAAACTGGTAAAGGAGACCCCAAGTGGAGCCAAGGAGCTGCAGGAGAGTGCTCAGCCTAGGCAAGGGCTGGGTATGGAGTCAGTACCTGATCTCTGAAAGAATTCACCTCTGTAGAAAAAGTTTACTCAGAAAGAACAGGGGGAGAAGGACAAGAAGTTATAATTTTGTGAGATACGGGATCTGCTCAGTCTCTAATAGTTGATAAGTGAGGCGCCAGAAAAGCACAACAGATCAGGCAGCATCCAAACAGCAGGACAATTGAATATCAGGCAGAAACCCATCGTCAGGAATGTGGTTGGGGGACAATGCGACTGAAAGATAAATACGAGGGTAGTAGCTGAGCTGGTGGGAGGGTCACTGGGAAGGCGATAAGAAGATGTAGGTGGGAGTAAGAGTGATATGTCGGTTTGGAGGGTGGAGTCGGTAGGTGGGAAGGAAGATGGCCAGTTAGGGAGGTTCAAGAGGGCAGTGCTAGGTTGAACGGTTGGATCTGGGAGAGGTTGGTGGAGAGGAGATTTGGAATTTGGTGAAGTCAACGTTGATGATGGTTCTCGTTTGAGGGTTCTAGTTGTCCTATCCACAACACCCTCCTCTCCAACATATCACCATCACATCCCACCTGCGCCTACCTACTGCCTTCCAAACTATCTTCCACCCAGCTCCACCCCCACCATCCTATTTATTTCTCGGCTCCCTTCCCCCTCCCTTACCCCACCTCCCACTTTCCTGATGAAGGATTTATGCCTGAAACGTCAACTCTTCTGCCCCTCGGATGCTGCCTGGTTTGCTATGCTTTTCCAGCCCCACACTTTTCAACTCTCACCTCCAGCATCTGCAGCCCTCACTTTCTCTCGGCCTCGAATAGTGAGAGATGAAAGTATTTTCACTCTTTCTGTCATATTAATCAAGATCGTGACAATTTGTGGAATGGGGTTAGAAATTAAGTATTCCCTTGTGTAACATCAGGATGGAATGCCAATTCAAGGTTGGGGAAGTAACAGTGACAGTGAGTAACAGAGTGTCAGTTCCAGGAATATAGTTTGTTCTTGTGAACGATTTAACTGGATCCAAGGTGGGAGTTGCAACCCATGTGTTGGAGAAGGCAAAAGGAAAACTCGGGAATTGGGGAGTTAAAAGAAAAATACCCAGGATTCTTCCAGACTGTATAGTAACAAGATTCCACTGTCATAAGTTAGAGCAGGAAGGAAAACCAAAATAAAAAGCCAAAGGAGTTGATGTGCAGTGAACTGACCCCCTGTTTGATGTCACGGTGCAGGAAAAACCAGAACAGGCAGAGGTTCAGGCAGAGGGGTTTAGTCCAGAAAGGCTAATGGACTTACAACAGATATATACACACACATTCACACACACATACACATGAACACACACAGAAAAGGAATCAAAATATATTGTCGAACGTTGTTAACTTAAAGATAGAATGCTAAAATTAAAATGGAGACCCCGATAGGTGAGTGCAGAAGGGGAATGGGCCTAAGTGCACCAGATTGTGTTAGAGGTAGCGTACAGTGTTACGGGTAACACATAAACTAACGGCAGGGGGTCACCTAGGTGGACAGAAGAGCCAGGTTAAGGTACAGAGGCATTTCTAGTGGCCTGGAATGCAAAAGGACGTGGTTATTTTTTGATGTACATGTCAAACATTCTAAATGGTAGGTAAGTCACAGGCAGTAATAAAGCCAGCACCTTTGTTACCAATTCCTGCATTCGAAGAACATTTCACGTAGGTTATGATGAGTTATGTAGCTCCCCTATCTAAAATAAAAGTGGAAATGCTAACCATAATGGATGTGTCTACCAGATTTCCAGAGGCAATTCTATTATGGAGTGTTAAGGTAAAAAGGGAGGTGGAGGAGTTGGTCGCTTTCTTTACTCACTGTGGGCTCCGCAGAGAGATTCAGTCAGACCAAGGTCTCATGTTACCGCTCAGCTGTTTAAGGAAGTCATGGGTAGCTTAGGCATACAGCAGTTTAAATCAAGGGCGTTCCATCCTGAATCCCAGGGAGCCTTAGAAAGTTAACATCAGACGCTGAAGACCATATTAACAGTGTACTGTTCGGATTACCGAAATGATTGGAATGAAGGTGTCTCATTAAATTGTTTGCCATTAGACAAAAATTATTTGCCCCAAATAAATCTACTCAGTTTACCTCCTTTGAGTTAACATTTGAAGTGAGAGGTCCTTTGGAATTAATTGAATATAACTGGACAGGACCGAAGTCAGAGATCACACACTCGGATTATGTATGTGAGGTGAGGGAGAGATTAGATGGAGTAGGTGAGTTCGCTAAACAGTACCTGAAGGGCTCAGCATAGAATGAAGCACGTGGCAGATAAAAACTCTGAAAGTTTGACAATTTCCTGTGGGGATGACGTATTAGTATTGCCACCAGTGATAGGAATTCCCGTCAAAGCCAGGTTTAGTGACTCAGGAACAGAGGTATGGTCAGATGAACAAATTGTGCAGTTTATCTGTATGATGTAGTGACCTTTAGCAAGTGATTGCAAGTTCACATGTTACAGTTGGCAGAGCATGTTGAACGATTACAAGTAGCAAACTTGGTAATAAACTTAAAGAAAACAGAATTCGCGAAGGCAGAGGGGACGTTCTTGGGACATTACATTGGCCATGGAAGGTTGACCCCATGGAACACAAAGACGAAGGGCTTTGAGGAATTTCCACTACCATGCTCGAAGAAAGAGATGCTTCAATTTTTGGAACTGATTGGATTCTATCGGAAGTTTGTTCCAAACTTCAGCAGCGTATTGGCACCACTGATGGACTTAGTAAAGAAGGAAACAGAATTGTGGTGGACAGAACAATGCCAGGAGGTATTTGAGAATTTTAAAGCAAGATTAATCACCGCACCAGTTTTAGCTGCACCAAATATTCTGAAACCCTTTGAAAATTCTATTTGCTTCTAGGGATTTCGGGGTTGGAGATGTATTGATACAGAAAGGTTATGATGGATTTGAGTGGCTAATTGGCTACTTGTCGAAAAACGCAATATCCACCAGAAAGAAAAATACAACATTCTCCATTATTGAAAAAGAATGATAAAGTTTTGCACTGACCTGACAATATTTTAATGTTTATGTGACAAATAAATTGTCGGAGATGGTTGTGGACAACGACAAACCTCTCACGTTTTTTGGAATATTTAAAGACCAGAATATGAGAGTATTTCATTGGAGTCTTATCACACCAACTTTAAACTTACAAAATGTACATGCTGTGGGTCCTAAAATGTAGCAGATGTGTTATCGCGGATTTAAAGAAAAAGGTTTAGATAAGATTTGACTTATTCCGGTTTAAATAGGTGTACAAAATTAATATGAATGACATAATTGAGATTAATACTTTTGTATTTCATAATAATGGGATTAAGAATTAGAGGAAAAGAAACGAAGCCATCTTTTCATTCTGATGGTTCTTTTGTTTTCTGAAGGAGGGAGGTCTTATGAAGCCGAAAGCATGTCAGGTCACTTTAAGACAGAACGGGGTTTGTTGAATAGAAAGTACAGCACAGATGCCAGCTAAATGTCAGATTGTTCCACATGTCACAATTAGCTGGGAAATGGAGACCTGAGTTTTGGTTGCTGTTTTGACAACAATTCAAATACTACCAAAGATTTTAAATAACGTTCAGGATACCAGAAGCCAACGGAACTTCAATATTATTGTTTGGGCATCTGGAAAGCAATCAAATTATGAGAATTGTTGTATCATGGGGAGTATATAAACCCAGCATTTGAACACTAGAGGGAGAGCTACTGCCATCCAACAGCAGAGTAACTGCTGTAGAGCAAGAGTGCTAACTGACCATCTCAAACACTCTCTATCAAAGATACATGTTCATGTCAAACTTACTTGCAATAAAAAAAACATGACCCAGGGAGATCAGCAGCTGGAAGAGTGAACACAGCGGAGAAGATAGACACTGTGTGGTCTTGAGATTGTAATGTTTAATATATGGGCTGTTGGAACAGAATATTTTTACAGAGTTGGAGTCAGATATTAAGTAGCTAAGAAAAGAGGGGCTTGTATTTGTGAATAGTTGTTGTTTAGTGTTCACTATTAAGTTAAGAAACTAACTTGTTAATTTTTGTTTAAATAGTGGAATGTAGGAGATCTGTGTCGCTCATATTTTTACAGATTACAAGGTGAGGCAAGCTTTTCTAGGTGCTTGGTTTTAATTAACAGAGGGGTTCGAGTCCACCTTGTAAATGTCCATCCATGCTAACCCCAATTCCCTGGAGTTGGCCCATATCCTTCCAGTCCTTTCCTATCAACATATTTATCCAAATGCTTTTGAAATGTTGTTAATGTATCTCCTTCAATCACACCTGCGGGCAGCTCATCCACATATCAGCCTTTGTGTAAAGAACTGGCCCCTCAAGTTCCCTGTTATTCCTTCCCCTTTAACCTTAAACTGATCCTCTCTCGTCCTCGATTCTCTGAACCTTGGAAAAAGACTGAGATCATTAACCCCACCATCATGATCTTATTCAGCTCTATAAGGACTCCCTCAGTTTCCAACATGCTAAAGAAAAGGTCCTAGCTTGTCCAACCTCTCCCTATAACTCAGACCATTGGGTCCTGGCAACATCTTTGTAAATTTCTTCTGCATTCTTTCTAATTTAATAGCATCCTCCCTATAACAACGTGACAAAACTGAACACAATACTCCAAGTGCGGACTTACCAAAGTCCTGTGTAACTGCAACATAAATTCCCAACTTCTATACTCAATGTCCTACCTGATGAAGGCCAATGTGCCAAAAGCCTTCTTCACTGCCCTGTCTACCTGTGACTCCACTCTCAGAGAACCATGCACCTGAACTCCAAGATCTCTCTGCCCACTACACCCTTGAAGATTCTCCCATTCACCATGAGACTCCTAACTTGATTTGAGTTCCCAAAATGTAAGCCATCACGCATCGATATTAAATTCCATTTGCCATTTTTCGGCCCACTTCCCCACCTGATTAAGGTCCTGCTGCAATTTCTGATAAACTTCCTGATGAACACATGCAAGAAGAAACATGGGATAAAAAGTTTCTGAGAATCGTCTGCTCGGTAACAGGAGCCTGCGGGTCAAATGACTGAAAGTTCCTGTAAGGTGGAGCTGAGAAAACCATCATTTCAACTCCAAACGTATTGAATGTTGGAGCATGTTTGAAGTACTGAATGGCCTCATGATGGATTTCAATTGTGTGTGATTTGAAAAACGTACATCTCTACTCCATCCTCTTACGTGTTACACACTGGGGCACAGCCGCTTTACTGAAACTTGGAACATGATCTGGAAAATTCCATAATTGGCATTCTCCAGAATATTCTATAACTCTGTGGGGGGCATTAGAGATGCAGAGAGAAAGAGAGGGATGGTGCTGTATGCAGTAGTGAGAGTGGAAGAGCATGAGCCCTGTTCGGGAACAGGTGCTATACCAAACATAGAGTGAGTCTGAGGGAGCAGAGAGAATATGGTGACCCTTATCCTGACAGAGCGGGGAAGGTTATTGAAGCTTGTCCTGTTTTGCTGGACATTTACTCAGACCGCAGATACTGCACTGAGCTGGGTGGTGAGCTCAGACCAGGATCGGTGGGTCTGGTGGTGTGATCCCTCTGGGAAGAGAATGGTCCCCTTTTGTACTAGCCCATCCACCAGGACCTCCGTGCCCCTGTCGAAAAACGTGATGTAATTTCCCCTTATCTGCCATGCTCAGGGTAAACTGTGCAGGGCAGCTGCAAACTGAGAAAGCTCAACCATGTGCCCCTTGGCCTTTTAAAGATGGCCCCAGTGTCAGGGGTCATGGAATATCCAGGAGCATCCGGGCGATTTTGAGTACCTCCAGTCATGATGGGTGGGAGAATCGAGCTGGCATTGTATGAGAGGGACACAATGGAGTGGGGTGAGTAGTTAATGAGATGAGTCTGGTAAGATAGCACCAGGAAAGTAGTTCAGCCTCGTGCAGACAATCCCTCTGTCACAATTAATGAAAATGTCACTGAGACAGTTTTTTGTTAGATTCAGCCCAGTGAGGTGAAGACTCTGCTGTCCTCACTCCCAGTTACAAAGCTGCAGAACAAACGCTCATCCAAAACTCTCCATTGCCTGAACTCACAGCAATATCCCTTTCACTCATCATTCTTCAAAGTACTGACCCGTGTTGCATGATACTATCGAAATGTCTTCATTTCAGCATTCTGAAACCTGTGAACATATCCTTCAATGACATTTTTTCTCAGTCTCCCCCACTCTGTTTCCACTCCAAAATACACTCATTTGCAGACATATTGCACGAGACTCCCAGTATGACTGGACCATGGCAACCAGAATGTCCATCCAGACTCACCCCATTCCCCTGCCCTTGTTCTGTATCCCTCTAATCCTTACCTATCTGTATATTTGTCCAAATGCCTTTTCAATGTTGTTATTGTACCCACCTCAATCACTTCCACTGGCAGCTCAGTCTGTATGCATACCACACTCTGTGTAAAAACGTTGCCCCTCAGGTTCCTTTTTATATACTTTTTTTTTCCCTTTCCAAACATTAATGGATGTCCTCTACTCCTCGATTCATCAACCTTGGGAAAAAAATTGAAGTATTCACCCCATGCACGCCTCTCATAATTTTATAAGAGTTACACTTCAATAAGAATCCCCTCGGTATCCTACGCTGAAAAGAAATAAGTTCTAACCTGTCCAACCTCTGCCTATAACTGAGAGCCTTTAGCCCAGGAAACATCTTTGGAAATTTGTTCTACACTCTTTCTCGTTCAATAATATCCTTTCTAGAGCAAGATGAACAAAACTGAACACAATACTCCAACTGCAACCTAACCAACATCCTGTACAACTGCAATATATCGTCCCAACATCTATACTCAATGTCCTGATGAAGGCCAGTGTGCCAACAGCCTTTTTCACTGTCCTGTGTATCTGTGACTCAAATTTCAGACATCCGTGCAATTGATCTCCAACGTCCTTTTGTTCCACTACACTCCTTAAGGCCCTCTCATTCATCATTAAACTCCTACCTGTATTTGACTTTCCAAAATGTAAGACGTCACACTTATCTGTATTAAACTCAAATTGCTATTTCTGAGCCCACATCCTCAGCTGACAAAGGTACTGCTGCAATTTCTGATAATGTTTCTCATTGTAAATGATGCCTCCTAATTTCGAGTCATGTGCAAACTTACGACCCTTGCGTTGTGCACTCTGGTCCAAATCATTGGTATAAGACAACGAACAGCAATGGGCCCAGGACCGAACACTGAGGCACTCCACTATTCACAGGCCTCCAGTCCGACAAGCATACCTCCACCATAGCCATTTGCTTCATAACGTCAAGACAATTGTGTCACCAATTTTCCAGTTTACATTGGAGTCCATGTAATCTAACCTTCCAGATCGACCTACCATGTGGAACCTTATCAAAGGCCTTACTTAAATCCATATAGACTATGTCCACCACCCTGCCTTGTCAACCTTCCTGGTCACTTCCTCAAAAACTCTAACAAAAATTCTAAGGCACGATCTGTAACGCACAAAGCAATGCTGACTGCTCCAACTCAAACTCTGTTTTTCCAAATGCATGCATACCTAATATCTCAGAACCTTCTCAAACGGTTTAGTGAAAACAGATATGAAGCTTACTGGTCTATCTTTCCCAGGCTTTTCTTTTCAAACCTTATTGAATAAGGGCACATTTGTTACTGCTCAGTCTTCTGGGTCCTTGGCCCCTGAACTGTCTTCTCTCGCCACCTGCAGTGGTCTTCGAAATATCTGGTCAGGACCAAGAGATTTATCTGACTTTATGCATTCTAATATGTCCATCAGCACCTCTACTGTGATATGGACTGTACCAAAATATCACAACTAACCTCCCAAAGGTCACAGGTCTTCATGTCTTTCTTCATGATAAACACAGATGGGGAATTGAGGAACTCACCCATCTCTTGAGGTTTTACACATGCGTGCCCATTTTGGATTTGAAGACGTCCTATCCTCTCTCTGGTTGTTCTTTTTCTTTAATATTCTGAATTTGGATTCACACTAATCTGCTCAGCCAAAACTATCTCATACTCCCTTTTCGTCTTGCTGATTTCCTTCTTCAGTAAACTCCTCTATCCCCTGTGTTCCTCCCGGGATTCCCTTGATACGACCTGCCTGTACCTGAGCCATGCCTCATTTTTTTTCTGATCAGAGCCTCAATATTTCTTGTAATCCAGTGTTGTCTCTTCCAGCCTCACTTTCCCTTCACCCTCACAGGAACATATAGACCTTGAACTCGAGCTATCTCACTTTTGAAGCCCTCTTACTTGCCTGGGATCGTTTTGCCTCGAAACAAACTACTCCAATCATCCCCTGCAATCCTCTGTCTAATTCCAACAACATACGCCTTGCCCCAATTTAGAACTTGTATCTGTGGACCAATTTTGTCCCTACCATAACTATTTTAAAACTAACACAGCTCTAGTCACTATTCCCAAAATGCTCGCCACTTTACCTCCGTCACCTATCCGACCTTATTTTTCAACAGTAGGTCGAGTTTGTCCCTTCCCCAATAGGAACCTCTCTATATTGCTTGTGGAAGCTTTCCTGAACACACTTAAAAACTTATGTTCCATCTAAGTTCTTAACCATCTGGAAGTCCTAGTCTATGTTAGAAAAATTAAAATCACCTTTAATGACAACACTATTGCTCCTGCAAGTCTCGCCAGTCTCTCTGAATATTTGTTCCTCTAATTCTCATTGATTATTTGGAGGCTTATAGTGCAACCATTATAACATCACCATCCCCCTCTTAATTCTTTGCACCGTTCACAAAACCTTATTGGATATTATCTCAGTTATTTCAACTTTAAATACTAGAGAGATATGCGCCTCAATCAGAACTATTGGTATTTAAATTGTTTCCGTTTATATCTCTTCCTCACATTGATTTTCACATTCGCAGCACCCCTTGTCAAGGTACAGTGCAGATATGAAGCCGTAAATGGATGGGAACTCCACATTCTGTCACTAACACCATTGGTTACATTTTTCCCCACACTGGGCAGTGATCTAATACAGTGTTACCGAGCAATGCAACAGCCTGGGTTTATATATGAATGAACCAGTGCGGACTGCACAGCTCCTCACGCTGGACATTTAGTCCAGGATTATAGATCAAGCAGTGGTGTGGGCTGCATAGTGTTTCACTCTGGACATTGCTGGGTCGCATACAGCTGTACACTAGCCGGATCTACACAGGGCTCCATCCTGAATATGTAATGGATGGGCTGGTTATGTGAGTTGGATTGCGAATGTGAGAGTACGAAACATCTGACAATACCTTTATTTTGTGTTTTCATTCTTGTCATTGGACCCCTCAAATCCTGACTCATCCTGTTAGACACATCCTTCTAGATAAGTCATGGTGAGTGTTCTTGCAGCACCTGAGTCTGCAACATGACCAAGAAACGGCGCAGAGGATGCAGTGAGCGGAGTCTCCATAAAATGGAATGAGGGAATCACCATCAGATCAGCCGTGGTCTTAGTGAATGTTGGGGCAGGATTGAATGGACCACTAATGCAACATATTCATATATTTCTGTTTGTTCCAAGCAAACTCCCCTTCTCTCCCAGTGTCCCATACTTGTGGGGAGTGAGTCACCTCCTGCTGTCCTTGCATAACAGGATGCTGGGGCCTCACTAACCTCCAGATTTCCCTGTGCCCCAGTGTCGAGCTCTGAGTGACTCCCTCCTTTCCCTGTGTCACAGTCTCAAGCAGTTGAATGACTGCGTCCTGTTATGTGTCCCAATCTTGAGCAGCTGTGTGACTGCCTCCATATCCAAGGTTTGCGAAAGTAGATGTCTCCCTCCTCCTACTGACTAACAGGCTCCAATATCTCTGTGCTCACCTGCTGCTCCTGTGGAATGGAGTCGAGGGCCTGAATGGACTCTTCACGTTCCTTACAGCTTCTCTTTAATAAAAGCCTTTGTAAAACACCATCAAGATCTGAATGATGTATTTTTGTATTTTACTCTCAGCAATTGAACAAACAAGTTGCCTGACAGAATTCAGAAGTTGAATAGCGTCCTCTTGTTCCTGTGTTGTCCACTCAAGAGGCAATAGAGTCTCAGAAATGCGCAGCACGGAAAAATACCTTTCGGTCTGATTGCCCACATCGACCAAATATCCGAAATAAATCTCGTCCCCCTTGCCAGCATTTGGCCCATCTCCCTCTAAACACTTCCCGTGCATGTATCCATCTAACTGCATTTTAAATGGTGTCACTGGTCCTGCCTCCACCACTGCTTTCAATCCATATACACAGCAATCTCTATGTGAAAATGTTGTCCCTCATGTTCCTTTTTAAATCTTTCCACTCTCACCTTAAATCTTTGTCTTCTAATTTTGGAGTCGCCTATCCTGGGTAAAAGACGTTGATTGTTTGCACTATCTTTGCCCCTCATGATTTTATAAACCTCTTTAAGGTCACCCCTCAGCATCAACACTTGAAAGTAGTCCCAGCCTATTCAAACTCTCCCTGTAACTCTAACCCTCCAACACCTGTAACATTCTTTTAAATCTCTTATGTACCCTTTCAAGTTTGACAACATCTTACCGACAGCAGGGAGACCAGAATTAAGGGCAATATTACAAAAGTGGCCAAACCAATGTCCGGTACAGATGCAACACGTCGTGAAAATGTTTAGACTCAAAGCACGGTCCAATAAAGGGAAGATCACCAAGTGCCTTCTTCACTTCACTGTCTACCTGTGATGGCACTTTTAAGGAACAGAGAACCTGCACCACAAGGTGACACAGTAGCTCAGTGGCTAGCATTGCTGCTTCAGAGCGCAGCGATCTGGGTTTAACTCCATCCTTGAATGACTGCCTGTGTGGAGTTTGCACATTCTCCCCGTGTCTGCATGAGTCTCCTCCGGATGTTATGTTTTCCTCCGACAGTACACAAATATACAGATAAGGGTAGATTGGCCATGCTAAATTGCGTAAAGTACCCAGGGATGTGTAGGCGAGGTGGATTAGCCATGGGAAATGCAGGCTCAGAGTGATAGGGGAGGGGTTTGTCCAGTGGGATACTGTTTTGAGGTTCAGTGTGGCCTCGATGGGCCGAATAGGCTGTTTCCTCACTATCGGGATTCAATCATTTCCATGGAGTTTTCTTTGATTGGCAGCTTTCGACAGGACCCTACCTATATATCTTGCCTTGATTTGTCTTGCCAAAATGCAATACCTCACATTTAAATAAAATAAACTCCATCTGCCACTCCTCGGCTCACCTAAGCAACGTCCCAGTATAGTCTGAGAGTTAATTTTTCACTGTCGACGACACCACCAAATTTGTTATTATCTACAAACTTACTGACAATACTTCATATACTCAAATGTAAATGATTTGTATCAGTGACAAAAGGCAGTGGACCCACTATTGATCTTTGCAGCACGTCACTCGTCATAGGTCTCCAAGATTAATGAACAAATGCCCACTCTCATGCCCTGTTTCCAATATCCAAGAAAATTTTGCATCTAAATGACGAGCTCTCCCTGGATTCCTGGCAGTCTAACCTTGCCACCCAGTCTACCATGTCGAACATTTTGGCTTTCTTACTGAGTTCCATAAAGACAATATCCACTGTCCTGCCGTCATTAATCATCTTCATCACTTCCTCAAAAAATTCCACCCAGTTTGTGAGATGTGATCTCCAAAGTACAAAGCCCTCTTCAGTCCTTGTCTTGCCAAATGCATATCGATTTTTTTTCCTCGAAATCCCCTCCAACAATTTAGTCACCATTACCCTCAGGCTCACCGATCTATGGTTACCTGTTTTTTCCTTACTTTCTTAAATAATGACACTATGTTAGCAGTCCTCCAGTCTTTTGACACCTCACCTGTGGAAATCAATGTTAAAAATATATCAGCAAGATGCTGAGCAATCTCTTTCTTAGCTTCCCACAAACATCTGGGATATAACTGCTCAGGTCCCAGGATTTGTTCAACTTTATATGTTTTAAAATGTCTGACATCTCCTTGTAATATAGACACTTTCAAGATATCACTATATATTTCTTCATTCTGTCGTTCATGTAAACTCGTCCACACTAAATACTGAGGAGAAATACATGTTTTGTATCCCTCCAATCTCCTATGGTTCCACACATCGGTGGCCTTACTGATCTTTAAGGGGCCCTATTCTCTCCCAAGTTAATCTTTTGACATTAAAGGATTTGTATAATTTCTTCAATGCCTCGTTAACCGTATTTCTAAAGCCATCACTTGTCCACATTTTTTGGCCCGATTTCCCCATTGACTGTACACTTGCTGCCCTTACACACCTCTCGGGATTCACTTGATCTCAGCTCTGTTTACCTGACATATGCCTCCTTCCTTACCTTGACCAGAGCATCAATATATCTGGCCATCCAGCACTCTCTGCACCCACCAGCCTTGCCCGTCTCACTCATGGGAACACCTTGGCTCTGGACACTCTGAAACCAGGTTTTGATGGCCTTGCATTTTCCAACCATCCCTTTACTGTGAATAGGGTATTCCAATCAGCCTTTCACAGGGCTCACCTAACACTTTGAAAGTTGGTCTTATTCAAAGTTAGAACCTTAATGCTTTCATCAGGTCTTTACTATTCCAAAACTAATTTAAAACTAATATTAATGCGTAACAAAAAGTTAAAGAAACACTTCCTGCCCCTCTGTAACAGACTCGAGAATAGGCTCCTCGTGACCTTTTGTAATAGACTGGAAAGCATGAATGGCCTCCTCCTGTCCTTATGTAGACCCGAGATATTAAATGACACAGCAACCCGTGGATTACGAGCAGCCAGTAAACTGTATCTGATGGAGGTCCATCCCTTCTCAGTTACAGAAACACAGACAACACAATGTACTCCAGGTGCTCTCTCAGTAACACTTCACAGAGCAGCAGTGACACATCTCTTTGTTTTGAATGATTCTGTTGGCAAATGTGCCAATATTCTAGATTTCCACCTTTTCAAGTAGCAACAGGCTAATATGGGCTTAATGGCCTTCTCTTATCCCTCTGTAAGAGGCCCATAGAGACAGAATTGCTTTGACCTGTTGCTGAGCATCAATCTCAATACTCTGTCCCAAGGTTTTGAAAGAATTTGATAACAGGGCACTTAAAACCAGGAGGAGCCTCGCACTGGTCAATAAGTAAAATACTTTGGGTTAAGGTATCTAGAAACTTGCCCACCCGACTTTTTCTTATGCAACCGATCTGTTATTTTATAACTGCCTCCTTTCATAAACAGAGTGGAACACAGTGAGAACCCTGCAGTGCCTTTTAATACTCTCACATACAAGTTTTAAAAAAAAAAATCAAAAGATTTAAAGATTTTCCGTCCATCCCTCAGCAACGCTTATCCATTCCATCCAAACCCGGTAAATATTCCCTTTTATAGTGATATGAAAAGTGATGTGTGGAACTGGTTAATTGAGCCTGTTTGTTTAGTCATGATTTGGAGATGCCGGTGTTGGCCTGGGGTTTACAAAGTTAAAAATCACACAACACCAGGTTTTCGTCCGACAGGTTTAATTGGAAGTACAGTAGCTTTCAGAGCGCCGCTCCTTCATCAGGTGATAGTGGAGGACACACTTCTAAGGCACAGAATTTATGGCAAAAATTTACAGTGTGATGTAACTGAAATTATACATTGAAAAATACCTTGATTGTCTGTTGAGTCTTTCATCTGTTCGAATACGATGATAGTTTCACTTCTTTCATGTGTAAATCACAAAACCTTTTTCTTTTAAAGTTGCATTCTCAGGTTAGCAGAAACAACGAGTGTTAGTTAGACAATATTTTGAAGGAGTTAGCCCTGTGTTCTTTGTCTATACCATAATGTTAGATTGATTCTAATCTGAAAAGTGAGATAACAGAGTTTTACATGAATGCATGCAGTTTTTTGAGGAAAGTACAATGTAACTCTGCAAGTACAAATTCACCCCACAAAATATATGCGTGCGTGTGGGTCTTTCTCTGTTTGTGTGTGTGTGTGTGTTTGTCTTGGTTGTGGGTTGTGAGTGTGAGAGGAAGTGTATATGTGCGTGTAGTGGTGTAGAGTGTCTTAAGACTGTGAGGGGGGTGCATGTGTGAGTGTGGGAGTGTGTGTGTGTGTCTGGGGTGGGGGTTTGATTATCAGTGAGAGAGAGTATATATGTGTATCCATGAGTGTCGAGTGGTCTAAGTCTCTAAGCGGATGCCTGTGAGAGAGTGTGTGTGTGTGTCTTTGTGCGTGTCTGTGTACATATGTGTCCGTATGTACGTGTGTGTATAGGAGTGCCTGTGTATGTGTGTGTGTGTGCGCGTGCGCGTGTGTGTGTGCATAGTGCAATGGTGGTCACCTGCAATGTGACATGAACCCAAGGCCCCAGTTGAGGCCCTCCTCATGGGTACCGAAATTTGTAATCAGCCTCTGCTCGGCCACTTTTCGCTGCTACCTGTCCTGAAGTCCTCCTTGAAGGATGGTCACCAGAAGGTCCGAGGTTGAATGTCCGGGACCACTGAAGTGTTCCCCAACTGGAAGGGAACACTCTTGTCTGTTGATTGTGCCCATTCTTCCGTTGTAGCCTTTGCTAATTTTCCCAGTGTTTGTTCAGTGACTGTGCTTAATGCCAATCTCCATGGATTCTAATTATTTTAGTGGAGAGTTTCCATCTTTTAATGATAAATGGGCTCCGTTCAATGTGTTGTCCAATAACGTGAGCGGGAGCATCACCGACAGCACTGACAGGGATCAGCAGATCCAGAGAGAGGGGGATGAGAGATCAGAATCTGAGAACATTAGACTGGAATGTTCCCAACATGTATCAGAATCTGGGAACATTCGACTGGTATGTTCCAACAATAGACAGGAGTTTATCCTATTATGTTTGGCGTCTTTCTGCATTTAATTGGTGGCCATTATCCTTGTGGATCTATTACGTTCTTTTCATTATTCAATATTTTTATTATCCTTTCCTAGCTATCGTTGGTGCTCCTGGTAAGTGTCACTGTTCAGATTTTTTTGTTCTATAAACCGGTTATGATTGTAGTACTGTTCTTTTATATAGTCTACACTTCTTGTCACTATTGTTTTTCTGTTGAAACTCTCATTCCATATATTCAATCTACAGACCACTACGAACTGCATCAATGAATGTGTTCAATGATTGTCTCCCTCTCTGAGCTGGCATTGTTATTCTCTGTGTTGACCTACTCAGGTCCAGCGGAGAACTGCAATTTACTGTATCATTGCCTTTGTTATTGAAATATTAAGAGCAGGGAGGTCACTCTCTACTGTTCTGGTTACAAACTCCACTTCCTTCCACTGTTTCCATCCCATCCCTGGCAAATATCTGCGACTGAAGCAGACCAGTCACAACTGTGGGAGATCACTTTGACAATGAGCTGATTCATGACACCATACCCTGACCATTTCTAACTTGAAAGGCTCATCACCCCAGAATATATCTCACTGGTTTAGTCCAGCTGCTGTTTGAACCTTGAGCTATGAAATACAGTCTTAATGAAGCCAAAAATCTGCTGCTGACACCCACAGTTTCAACCCTGCCGAAACAAATCTGATTCGACCACACACCAAACTCATTCATGTGTACGCCGATGTATATTGCTATTGTGTCTGGCAATGTCTTTATTTTAACATTCTCAAACACTTTACCTCATTTGTCCATGAAACTTCCCTCATTCTCTCTGTCGATTAACAGAGAGTTGTTTGTATTTAAAATAGTTTCCTCCATGTGTGTTCCTTCTCAAATAATGAGTTTCGCATTCAACCACGCCAATCGCGCACACACACGGACTCTCTCTCAGTCTCTGATGAACACACACACAGCAAATCTTCTCATTGTAAATATTATAGTAATCTGATGCGAGTATAGTTAGCATATGATAGTAAAGTTTGCAATACTCTCCATGCTGGGCAGATAGTGCAGTTTACTGAGCAACACACTAGCATGCTCTGCACAGCTCTCCATGCTGGGCTGTCATCTTGTCCCAGTTTATGTTGTTTATGGTTTTTTCTGTTAAGCAGATTCAGAATTTGATGTAACAAACCATTTCAGTTGATCTGACAATGCCTTTCTTCAATGTTCTCGTTCTTGTAATTTTACTCTCGAAGATCTCACTTCTCCAGTTAGTCCTACTGCCCTGTCTTTTTCCCCATATTTCCACAAAATCTTTTCAGTTAATTAACTGTCTCTTTCTGTCTTTATTTGAATCTCTCTGTCCCTCTGTATCTTTCCCTGCCCTTTTTGTTTTTGGCTCCCTAGTGTATCGAGTGCTGCCATTGTGAAGCTCAAAAACAGTGAAATGGTGTGTGTCAGGCTGTTGTTCACTTCCTGGTATGTCCCATGTGATGGTCTATGGACAGGCGTGTTTCAGAAGTTATGAGATACATCCTTGTAACTTGCTCTGTCCCTGTATTTGTCACTCTCAGGTGATCTTGCGATCAAGGAAGCCCCTTAAGTAAAGGACCAGCCATCTAAAGTGTGTGACAATGCTGTCACTTTAAAAAAAAGATTAATTTCTCTTTTTTTCATATAAGAGCTCTTAAAGGCCAAACTGCCTACTGAAAACGGCTCAAGTAAATAACTGACGACGCTTTTACGGTTTATCATAAATAGTAGTAACAACGGCCTCTCACTTATCCCAAGTTGCTAGTCTCTCTGAAACCTGACTTGATGCTGTTTCCTCCTGAATTGGAGAACTGTATGCAAGAATGTATGTCTGAGTGTTCCATTTTGCCAAGGGGTGTGTTTATGGGATGTTGGTGTATTGGAACAGTTCGTTAGTAGAAGGTACTGTATCCATTGTTCAGTCATGGTTTCCAATAGTTAAATTAATCTAAATTCTTCTTCATTTTGTATGGATTTTCATAAGAGTGTTTGAGTATGTTGTGTTTTGCTAATGGTGAGTGGTGTGACAAGTAGCATCACATCTGGAACACCCACTTCACGTCTACCTTTAAAATAAGGAAGGTTTGGCATCCAAGCTACCCTCTTAAAATAGCTCGAGGCAGTCTGGTTGGTCTATAGCAAACTGGGAACTCTTGTCTGGTAACAATAAATTGGGTTTAGAATTACAATCCCTACAGTGTGCAAACAAGCCATTCAACCCAACAAGTCCACACCAACCCTCCGAGAAGTAACCTAACCAGACCCATTCGTTTACCCTATTATTACACATTTACCCCGACAAAGGCTCCTAACCCACACATCCCTGAAAACTACAAACAATTTAGCATGGCCAATTCACTTGACATGCATATCTTTGGGTTGTGGGAGGAAACCAGATAATCCAGGATAAGCTCATGCAGACACTGGAGAGTATGCAACGGGAGGCTATTGGGTTCAAAGGTCGTGTATGGTAGCTGTTAGCGTCTTTTGTTCCAGATGTTGAATTCGGTTGGTTTAAACAGTGTTTTGCATATAAAGATTCTTTCAGTCACTAAGAGTTCTCTAGGTGTGGAAGAAGTGAAGTTGGGGGTTTTACAAAAGGTAATGGAGGCAAAGCTGCAGGAATTGACAGACGATCTGGAGTTGGGGTTGCGTTTGTCTGTGAGAAAATGAGAGATAATTACAGCTATATCTCAGCAATTGCGTGTTGTGGAAACGCCATCAGACTCTTTGGGAATGGCGAGAATTCAATTTCAAATGAGGCACTTTTAACATGAGAAGGAATTGAAACAGTTTGAATTATGATGAAAAGTAGAAATAAAAGAAAAGGAAATGAAGAAGAAAGAGAGAAAAAGGGAGAGAAGAAAAGCAGAGAGTTTCAACTTAAACAGTTGGCAGTTAGAGAGGAAAGTTGACAAAGAAGGTGGAGATGAAGGTAGACGTTCGGCAGGATGAGGAGGTTAGTGAGGTTGAGCAACCCTATTGTAACAAATTCCCTAATGGGGTTCTGTTTAAATACATCCAGGCATTATCTAAATTTGATGAGAAGGATGGGGAAGCCTTTTGAATTTCATTTGAGAAAGTGGCTAATGCAGTGGCAAGTGATCACGTGGATTTAGTATATCCAAACAAAGCTGATAGGTATTTGCATCCCTATTGGAGACGGTATCTGCCCAGTATGAGGCGGTGAAGAAAGCCATCTGAAGTGCATATTTGCTTGGGCCAGAAGCCGACAGACAGCATTTCAGGAATCTAAAAAAGGGTCCCTGGTTAAACGCAAATTGAGTTTGAAAGGATCAAACAAAGTAATTTTGAAAGGTGCGTAAGGGTATTAAATCAGAGCAAACCTATGACCTTCTGAGAGAGATTCTTATTTTGGAGAAGTTCAACAATTCACTTCCTGCAGTCGTGACAACTCATGTGGAAGAGCAGAGAGTAACAATGGGAAGATTAGAAGCTGAAATAGCTGATGATGATGATTGAGTTCAGAAATCAAAATTTGGTTTCTGTGAGAGATTGAGAAAAATGTGCGAAATCTTCTTAAAGCATATACCCGTGAGAGTAAGGTTTACTGGCATAGGCCAGGAGTAGCAGGTAAAGAGATTAGAGCATTAAGAGGTACAGAAGCATGTAACTCTTTTATGCTGAGACACGAGGAGCTATGTCACTCAGAAGGACTATTGGAGAGATGAGAAGTGCTCCATTATGTAACGTGTGGTTGGAGTGTCCAGTGGAAACACCAACAGATTTATTCTACAATGGGGAAGGAGGCCTTGAGCTTTGTGTTGGTGTTACAACATTTCAGCATTTCAATTGTGAATAACATGCATGAGACAAATCTTGTGGTGATGCTGGGGATGGTTTGCTGGAGGTTATGCTGTGAGCTGCCTCTGACATTCAGGGAGACCTGAGGATTTGGTGACCCAACTCTGGATGGAGCATGGGGACTGTAGTTACAGCATCTGGGCCTGCAACATGAAAAACAAATGTAGCAGAGGCTGCAGAGAGGGGAAACTCTGAAACCATGTAGTGAGTGTGTGGGGGGAAAGGGATCTGCTGTATCCACCCTGGGTTTTCCAGGAACAGCGTCCCAAGCTCCACTTGACCCAGGAGCAGATAGTGAGGGGACCCTCACTGAACAAGGAGCTGGTCACAGAACAGTATCACCTCCTTCAACACGACCTGCAGCTTCACACCAGGGGGAGGATGGTGCAGCCAGAGGCTGTTAGGGTCACTGTTTCATTTAGCTTCTATGATCCATAACTTTCTAGGCAGAACTAGGTGACATATCCATCATTTCCCAGTGTCTCAACATTGATGTCACCATTCGATGATGGAGGGTATATATGGTGGATGAGGTAAATAGATTGTTTCTCCCTCAGCAGGACTCTGCCAGGTGTATCCAGTATAATGGGATTCCTGATGGTGTACATGGCATCTGCAGAGTACCCATGTCAATGGAGAGAGGTAGAGGAACTGAATGAGTTCTCTCTCTCTATTAATGTTACAGTGTACCCATCACAGTACATCATATTGTTGAATACCCTCTGTCCTGGCAGCAGTCATGGTCTCTTCATTCAGAAGCAGTCAGCCATTCCCATCGTCATCGGGTCTCCACGTAGAAAGAAATGAATATATCTTGGAGAAAGGCCGTCGCCTTGATGCATGTGTCAAAACAACATCCCCACCACCAATCAACCACATCAAAGTATTCAAGCAATGGGGTCACTTGGAGTATCTGGGAGCTGATGATCAAGGATGGAGCAAAACCTCCCATGTCTGAACGGATTTGAGTGAACCCCCCAGTACACTGTATCATTAAGGTATGTAATCCCCCTCCATTTCAGTAACATACTGCCTTCCATTATTCCTGTAAATGGAATGACAGGTTATATCATGTTAAATTCCACCTGCCAAACTATTATCTATTGTCTTTACCTCTCTGATTCATTTGCAGACTCTCCACACTCTCTTGATAATTTTTTCTCTTGCTTATCACAGCGACATAACAATTATTTTAAGAGTTGACAAGTAGGTTAGACCAGGGAAACCAGTTGATGTGGTCTATCTAGACTTCCAAAAGGCCTTTGATAAGGTGAGACCCCATGGTGTTAGAGGTGAGCTACTGGCATGGATTGAGGATTGGCTGTCTGACAGAAGGCAGTGGGTTGGGATAAAAGCTTCTTTATCAGAATGGCAGCCAGTGACACGCGTTGTCCCGCAGGGCTCAGTGTTGGGGCCGCAGCTGTTCGCATTATATATTAATAATCTGGGCCGATGATACGAAGTTCGGTTGACAGGCAGGTAGTACTGAGGTGGGGAGGCTGTAGAAGCATCTAGACAGTTTGGGAGAGTGGTCCAGGAAATGGCTGATGGAATTCAATGTGAGCAAATGCGACGTCTTGCACTTTGGAAAAAATGAATAGAAGCATGGACTATTTTCTCAATGGTGAGAAAATTCATAAAGCCAAAGTACAAAGGGGTCTGGGAGTTCTAGTCGAGGATTCTCTAAAGGTCAACATGCAGGTTGAGTCCGTGATTAAGAAAGCGAATGCAATGTTGTCGTTTATGTCAAAAGGGTTGGAATATAAAAGCAGTGATGTGCTACTGAGACTTTATAAAGCTCTGGTTAGGCACCATTTGGAGTACTGTGTCCAGTTTTGGGCCCCACACCTCAAGAAAGACATACTGGCCCTGGAGCGTGCCCAGCGCAGATTCACACGGATGATCCCTGGAATGGTAGGTCTAACATACGAGTAATGGCTGAGGATCCTTGGATTGTATTCATTAGAGTTTAGTAGGTTAAGGGGAGAACTAATAGAAACGTACAAGATAATACATGGCTTGGAAAGGGTGGACGCTAGGAAGTTGTTTCCGTTCGGCAAGGAGACTAGGACCCGTGAGCACAGCCTTAGAATTAGAAGTGGGTAAATTCAGAACAGAAATGCGGAGACATTTCTTCAGCCAGAGAGTGGTGGGCCTGTGGAATTCATTGCTGTGGAGTGCAGTAGAGGCCGGGACGCTAAATGTCTTCAAGGCAGAGAGTGACAAATTCTTGATGTCACAAGGAATTAAGGGCTACGGGAAGAATGCGGGTAAGTAGAGTTGAAATGGCCACCAGCCATGATTAAATGGCGGAGTAGAATCGATGGGCCGTATGGCCTTAATTCCACCCCTACGTCTTATGGTCTTATGGACTCACCAAACTCAGCATCGGTATATCTGTTCCATCCTCCTGATCATTAATAGAGACTGTAAATAGTTGAGAACCCAGCGCTGGTCACTGTGTGACCCTACTGGTTACGTTCTCTCTAATTGATATATCCTGAGAGCCCGCTTCCTGTATGATACCCAGTCCTCCCCCATTCCTGTGCAACACAGTCGAAGAGTTGAATAAGAACAAGGAGCATCTGTGAGGAATCCAACCGCTCGATGAGGCTGATGTCAACGCAGCCTCGCTTCCACTTTCCTGCCATCTCTCCATCCTAAAACCCTAGTCTCTTGTTGTAGATTGCGCCACGTGAAAAAAATCCACTCCACATCTACACTTGCAATTACTTTTAGCATTTTACAGACCTCAATGAGATCTCCTTTCATTCTTATAAACTCGAGAGTATAGGCCTAAACTGCTCAATTTCTCTTCATAAGACAAATACTTCAAATAAGGAATCAATCTAATGAAGATCTTCTGAATTGCCTCCAATGGAAATACCTCATTCTGCAGGACACCCAAACTGTACTCCAGTTGCAGCCTCACTAATGCCTTGCATAGCTACACCAACACTCCCTACCTTTCTACTCTATTCTTTTATAAATAAACACTGGAATTATGCTTGCAATTCTCATTACTTGCAGTACCCGCAGGCAGGTTTTCTGTGATATGCAAGCAGACACCCAGATCCCTCTGCACCTAAACACTTTGATCTTTCTCTCCATTTAGATAATAATTTGTCTTTCTATTATTCTGGCCAACTTGAATAGCCACATATTTATTCACTTTAATTTTCCTTGCTAAATGATGGCCCATTCTCCCAACCTATCCATGTGTTTTAACATCTCTTGCATCATTATTCCGAAGTAATTTCCCATCGATGTTAGTGTCATCTGAAAAATTGGCATTGTATTTTCTCTCCCGTCAACCGAGGACCATCGATTGCAAATGGTTGAGGCATGAGTACTGAAATCAATGGCACAAACTGCATTTTCCAAAAGAAAATGACGCATTTATCCCATCTGACTCCATTTTGTTGGTTCACCAATCCTCCATCCAAGCTAATAAATTACTCCTAAACCCATGTTGTCTGATCTTACCACTTACTCTTTGGAGAAGCGACATATCTGATGTCTTCAGGAAGACCAGATATGTTCCATCTCCAGGATTACCACTATCCACCTTGTTAGTGACATCTTCAAATAACTCAAGCAAACAATTCAAACACGATTTAGCCTTTGTAAAACCATGTTGTCTCTGACAAATTGTGGTTTGAGTTTGCAAATGTCCTGAACAATGGACTCTAACAATTTGCCTGAAATTACAATAGTTTATTGTTATACTTTACTCCCTAATGTATACCATTATTACAAGCTCTTCCCTTTTGGAAACCTTTACGTTTTCTTTTGATTCCTGTTTCATGGGCACAAGGCTTTAAGAGATCTGCTCCAAATGCTGAGTAAGAGCTACGTGTGGCTGAATGGACTCATCATCCTGCTGGCGTACAATATCGATGGGCTGACGTCTTTCTGGTGTTCCCATGTTGCCATCTCCAAGGCCAGAATGACATCCTCCTGTTGATGCTTTAGAGGATTGGGAGATTATGGAATCTTCCTGTTGCTGCGTAACATTTTGAGGGGCTGATGGATCTTCTCATATTTCTCCATAACAGGTGGGTATACTGAACGGTCTCCTCATGTATCCCAGAGATGGGATCGAGGGATTGATTGGTCTTCTCTTGTTCCCATACAACAGACACGTGTCGAAATTACCTCTTTCTTTCTCATAAAAGAAGTCTCAGATAGTTTTTATCCTTATCCAATTCCCTTGCAATAGGCTCAGTGGGTCTGAATGGCCTCCTGTTATTTCTGTGTAACAATCTCCAGTCAATGTGTGACCTCTTCCAGTTCCTAATTTACAGATTTGAGGAGGCTGAATGGACTCATCCTGTTGCTGTTTAACAGGATACTGGTGCAGCATGGCCTACTGTTATAGGCTTGAGTGTCTGATTGTTCTCTTTCTGTAAATGTATCGGGGCTGAAGAGCCTCGTTCTATTTCGGTGTAACAGGTTCGAAGGCCTGAATATACTTCTGTTGTTCCTGTTGTTCTGTTGTTCCTTCACTTGTTAACTCCTTCTGTCAGCTATGTTCAAATAAAATCATATTTATTTTTTGTAAACTCCAATGGCTACTGGGTCAACCTGATCATCCTTTCGTTATAAGCTAGCAGCTTAATTGCAGGAATCAGTTGAGGGAACCATCTCTGAGCTGCTTCCAATAAAGCAACACCCTTTCTTCATCGAAGAGACTAAATTTGTACACACTACTCCAGATATGATCTGTCTGTACCGCAGCAGCAACACTTTACCAGCCTGCTGTAAAGTTCCCACCCAGGTTAGAGCTGTCTCAGCTCTCTGGGGGAATACAGAGCAGTGTTGGAAGATCATTGCCCTTCTCTACTCCATCAGCATAACGGGAGATCTGGAGAAATTAAATTTGAGAAGATCATAAATGATGTGGCGAGATGATCTCTACCATTAATCTCCCCAGACCCCACATCGCTCAGATTCCACAGAATCTAGTAAGGTGGAGCGCAAAAACAGCAAGGAGGAGCAAACATTGATGGGAGATATATATCAAAGTGAATGCTGGAATACAAATGCTGGACATGTTATTAAACTGGAAACGTGATATACACATTTGTGGGTACTGCAGTAATAATATACTGCTTACATTATATCTAAATTGTGTTAACCCAATTGAATGCTAATGTTGGGAAAAATGGATCTCATGACCACGTGTGAGATAGTTTACATGAACATTATGTCGAGCAACGAGCTGGAGATCAGGTTATTTAGGAATTGGTGTTGAGTGATCAGAAGAGCCAAATGAAAGTTTTGCTGTAAAGGACCTTTTGGGAAAAGTGACCACAATGTATTGGTTTTCTTTCATGCTGTTTGAGTACAAGGCAATTTTTGTTTTATTTGCAGAAACCGTTATAAATCTGAGTCATGCAAGCCATTAAGGTATGAGGAGAAAGTGTGGACTACAGATGCTGGAGATCAGAGTCGAAGTGTGTGGTGCTGGAAAAGCACAGTCAGGCAGCATACTATGAGCAGATAAATCGATGTTTGCAGCATAAGCCCTTCATCAGGAATCAATCTTCTGGGCAAAGGGGGTTGAGAGATAAATGTGAAGGGGGTGCGGGTGGAGGGAGGTAGCTGGGATTGCGATAGGTAGATGAAGGTGGGGTTGGAAGTGATAGGTGACAAATGGAGACAGAATGCCTCATCTACTGCATCCATTAAACCCAACGTGGTTTTCTCTACATTGGCGAAGCAGGAGTTCAACTTGTGGAACATTTCAGTGAACACCTCTGGAACAACCACATTGAACAAATCCATCACGTTGTGGCTGAGCGCTTTACCTCCCCTTCCCACTCTGCCAAGGACATGAGGGTCCTGGGCCTGCTCCATCGCCAAACCCAAGCCACCAGAAGCCTGAAGGAAGAAAGCCTCATCTTCTGCCTTGGGACCCTCCAACCACAGGGGATCATAGTGGATTTCCCCATTTCCCCATTTCCCCTAATCACATCTTATCCTACTCCAAGCTTCCAAATCAGCACCACCCTTTTGAACGTTCCTATGTTTCCACCTTCCTCCCTATCAATCTGGTCCACCCACCTTCCTCTCCGACTATCACTTTCAACCCCACCTTCATCTACCTATTAGATGAAAGGAGGCAGCTTAAGAAAATGCCAAGTGTTGCAGTAAACCAGTGGATTCAGAGAAATGTAGGACCCAGCAAAGGATGACCAAGAAACTGAGATGAAAATTACAAAGAGAAAAAGCGTGCAAACGAAAGAAAAACATAAAGACTGCTAAAAAGCGTCTATCAATGTACGAAAAAAAATAAGGCCAAATGTGGAACAGTTGGTGTGTTTTCAGGATAATTTATTGCAAAGGACAGAGAAATGGCAGGGAAAAGAAACAGTTTCTTTGTGTCTATCTTCATGGAAGAATGTCCAGATTTTCTCCCAGAAATACCAAGTGACCATGGGACTTGTGTAAGTAAAGTCTAAGATCATTCTTATCAGTGTTGAGGTTATCTTTGAAAAGAAAGCTGGATTGAGTATGTATAAGTCTGACAGACTAGATGCACATCATACAAGAATTTCAGAGGAAGCAGCAATAGACATGTTGATTGCATTGCGGATTTTCCCTTTATTTTCCGACACATTCCCGAAAGGCATATAGCCAATCTGGATAAGGCAAAGATTATAAATATTATCCAACAGTTTAAGAAAGGATGGATTTGGAGAATGGTGAACTACAGACCAGTTATCTTGTCATCCGCAGTGGGGTATCTGTTGGACTCGATTACAAAGAACATGCTACTAGATATTTAGAAGATTATAACATAACTGGGGAGTGTGAGAATGTACCAATGGATTGAAAACCAGAAGTGACAAACATAATTTTGGAATGGTTTGAAGATGATTCTTGTGGACATAGGCAATGATGAACCATTGGATAAAGTATAGTTGGATATTCATGAGGTTTTTTTAAAGAACTCACAGGAAGTTCATAAGAAAAAATAAAGCGAGAGGCATTGGGAAGAACATATGCAAATGGGAAAGTAAAAATTAGGTTTACATTCATGTGAATATAATTGGAAGATAGAGGATATAGTGCACCAGTTGCATCGACCGTTGGTGAGACTAAACGTAGAATATTGTGTATCATTTGTAGTCCCAATCTAAGAAAGAATACATTGACTACAGAGGAAATTTAAAAGGTATTATCCAGATTAATCCGTAAAATGGCAAGGTTGTCTGATGGGGAACCTCAGCCTGTAATCTCGAGTTTCAAAACATGAGAGTTGATTGTAGTGAATCTTAGAAACATCGAAAGGACTGAATAACAGAGGGACATGAAGAAGTACAAGTAGGCGAGATAAGGGAGAATCCAACGATATTCTACACGGACAAGCAGAACAGAATAATCAGCAAACAGTTAGTGTCCATAAGAAACCAAAGGGGTAATCTGTGGGTCAAGCTGGAGAACATTGATGGATTGTTACATGAGACCTTCACATCTATTTTACTTGGGAGAAGGAGGCGGCAGATAGAGAATTCAAGAAGATGGACTAGGAAGCTCTTGAACAGATTGATGTAAAATATGAGCAGGGATTTGAGGTTTTGTTCTGTACAAATGTGGACCAATCTCCATGTCTAAATGAGTTGTATCACAGGCGGCTGTTGGGGTCAAAGGAGGAAAGACCCTGACTGAATATTTTAATTAGAATCTGACCATAGGGGATGTGCCGGAGAACTGGAGAACTGCTAATACGATTCCACTTCACAGTAAGGGTGGGAGAAATAGACCAGGGAAATATAGACGAGCGAGTATTAGATCACTGTTAAGGAAACTACTGGATAAAATAGGGAAGGAGAAAATCGAACTCCAATCAGAGTTGCAAGGTTTTGATCAGATTATAATCATCATGACTTTATCAGAAAGAAGTCACATCCAATGGATTTGCTGGAATTAGTTTGAGGAGGTCGATTGTTTAACTTTGTAGGAAGGTCTTTGACAAATTTCCACCTGGGAAACTGAAAAATAAAGTAAAATCTCGCAATATGAAAGGTAACTTGACAAGTTACAACGAAAATTGTCTGAGTGGCAGGAGACAGAGGGTGGTGGGAGAAGGCTGTTTGTGTGACTGGAGACCAGTGTCCCCCTGGTATACCACAGGGATCAGTGTTGTGTCCCTTATTGTTTGTGTTATTCATAACAAAATATGGATGTGAATGTGGAGGGGGCTCGGTGGAGAGTGGGGAAGATGTGATAAGTCAGTGCATGTTGACATAAAGATTGGCTGGGTGGTTCGCAGTGAGGAGGAAGGCCTTAAGTTACAGGAAGATGCAGATGGAATGGTCAGATGGGCAGATCAATGGCAGATAGAATGTAACCCTGATAAATATGAGGTAATGCACTTTGGGAGATAGAACCAGGCAGGGGAGGACTCAATAAATGGCAGCACACTGTGAAGCTGAGATTGCGCTTCTCCACACATCCCTGAATGTGACTGGACAGGTTAATGTTTAAAAATGTGTTGCTGGAAAAGCGCAGCAGGTCAGGCAGCATCAAAGGAGCAGGACAATAGATGTTTCGGGCAGATTCCTGAAGAAGGCTTATGCCCGAAACATTGAATCTGCTGTTCCTTTGATGCTGCCTGACCTGCTGCGCTTTTCCAGCAACACATTTTTTAAGATGTTATCTCCAGCATCTGCATTCGTCACTTTCTCCTGGACAGGTTAATGGACTAGTTAAGAATTGGACCTTGGGTGTAGCGTTTCCTAATCAGGGCGTAGATTATAAGAGCTAAACAGGGCTTTGTTTCGGCCAAAATGGAGTACTGTATGTAGCTCCAGGAACCACATTCCAGGAAGGATGTGATTGTACTGGAGAGGGTGCAGAGGAGATTTACCAGGATGTTCCCTGGGATGGTGCATATCAGCTATGGAGAGAGGCTGGATAAGCTCAGGTTGTTTACTTTGGAGCAGAGAAAGCTGAGGAGTCAGTGATTCAGAAGGATAGGATTATAAGCGACACAGACAGGGTGGATAGAGAGCAGCTGTTCCTTTTGGTCAGGGGGTCAAGAACAAAGGAGCACACTTTTAAAGTGAAGAGTTTGAGGTTCAGAGATGATTTGAACATTTTTTCACCTCGAGGTGTGGGGTTCTAGGATTACTTCCTGAGAGGGGAATGATCACCTCACAATCGTTAGCAAGTACTTGGACGAGCAATTGGAAGTGTCATAACATTCCAGGCTACGGGCCTGGTGTAGGAAAGTGGGAATAGTATAGATCGTGCTGTACTTCTGTTGGCACAGAGTCTATGCCCCTGTGAGTGTATAGTGTGGAAGGTCAATTATTGAGCAGTTTAAGGCAGGAATTGATGGATTTCTGAAGAGTTATATTCACAAGGGTTATAAGAGTGAACTGTATTCGCTTGTTAAATTATGTCAATGTGAGAAATATGAGAAAACAAGTGCAGTTTCCTTACTGTTTGAAACCAGAGAATGGGGAATGGGGAACAGGGAAATGGCAGAACCATGAAGCCACTACTTCCGTTCTGTCTTCACAAAACTTTCTAACAATACAAGGAAAACCAAGTCTGGTGTGGGAAAATGAAAGAGTACATGGAACATAGAACATAGTAAGTAAATGGTTTAGCAGAAATTATTGTGGCTGAAAGTAATGGTCATAGACAACACTGACATAGATTTATGAAATGGGAATTATGTTTGAGAAACAAACTGGGAGACAAATGAAAGAGAAGCAATGGATGTAAAACATTGTGATTTTTAGAAAAATGTTGGTCAAGCTCCAAGCCCAATTTGCAAAATGAAATCTGAGTGGATTGGGGCTAATATATGGACATGTTTCTAGAATGGGACTGCTGGCAGGAAACAGTGAATAGAAATAAACAGACCCGTCAAGTAACAGCCTGACATTTTCTGAAAGGTATGAATCTGTGAGTATGACTATGTCCCAGACTCCCCATTACCTTCCCCAGATATCTCCTGTCTCATCAGCAGGACGACACAGCAGAAGTGGCGTACAGTCTGAATACAGTTGGAAGGGAATTGCTCTTGGAGTCCTCAACAGTGACTCTGTATCCCAACAAGTCTGATGGCATTAGTTTACACATGGGAAAGGAAACCTCCTGCTGATCACCATGTACCAGCCTCTCTCAAGTGATGAATCAGTACGCCTCCATGCTGACCAACACTTGGAGGAAGCGCTGAGGGGAGCACGTACGCAAAATGTACTCTGGGTGGGGGATTTCAATGTTCACCACCAACGGTATATCAGCTACAGCATTACTAATCGAGCTGGCCGGGTCCTAAATGATATAACTTGCGGCAGGTGGTGAAGGAACCAACAAGAGGAAAATACATACTTGACCACAGCCTTACTAATCTGCCAGTTGCAGAAGTATCTGCCCATGACAGTATCGGTAAGAGTGACCACCGCATAGTCATTGTGGAGACAAAGTCACACCTGCATATTGAGAATCACCTCCACCATGTGGGTGGTACTATCACGGTGCTTAATAGGGCAGACTTTGAACAGATCTACCAGCTCAAATCTGCATGTCCATAAGGTGTTGTGTGTCATCAATAGCAGTGGAATTGTACTCCCGCATAACCTCATGGCCTGGTATATCCCCCTCGCAACAATTGCCATCAATCCAGAGGATCAACATTGGTTCAATGGAGTGTGCAGGAAGGCAGGAGCAGCACCAGGCATACCTGACAATGAGGCATCAGCCTGGTGAAACCACCAAAAAGGACGACTTGTACGCCAAACAGCATAAACGGTAAGTGATAGACAGAGCTAAGTGATCCCATAAGCGACGGTTCAGATCTAAGGTCTACAGTCCTTCTACATCTAGCCGAGAAACGTTGGGGACAATTAAACAATTCACTGGAGGAAGAGATTCCACAAATAACCCCTTCCTCCATGATGGAAGAGCCCAGCACTTCAGTGTATAAGATAAGGCTGATGCATTCGCAACAATCTTCAGTCAGAAGTGCTGAGTGGATGATCCATCTCAGCCCCCTCCAGTGGTCCTCAGCAATTCAGTTACCAGTCATCAACCAATTTGATTCCGTCCACGCGATATCCAGAAACGATTGGAGATACTGGATACTCCATAGGGTCCATAACCTGACCACATTCTGGCAATAGTACTGAAAACCTGTGCTCCATAACTTGCCACACCCCTAGCCAAACTGTTTCAATACAGTTACAACAATGGCTTCTCCTCATTATGTGGAAAATTACCCCAAGTATCTCCTGTATATAAAAAGGAGAACAAATCCAATCCGGCCAAATACCACCCCATCAGTCTACTCTCGATCATCAGTAAAGTGGTGGAAAGTCTCAGTTCTTTTAAGCAGCACCTGCTCAGCAATACCCTGGTCAATGACGCCCAGTTTGGACTCCACCAGGGCCACTCAGCTCCTGACCTCATTACCGTGGTTCAAACATGGACAAAAGACCTGAATTCCAGAGGTATGGTGAGAGCGATAGCACTTTAAATCAAGGCTGCATTCGACCAAGTGTGGTATCAAGGGGCCTTTGCAACACTGCAATCAATGGGCATCAGGGGCAAACTCCCCGCTTGTTAATATCATACCTGACACGTAGGAAGATGGTCATGGTTGATGAAGGTCAGTCAACTCAGCTCCAAATCTGCAGGAGTCCCTCGAGCAGTGAACGAAAACTTCTTCAGGGCTGCTTCATCAATGACCTTCCCTCCATTTTAAGGTCAGCAGTGGGGATGTTCGCCAATGATTGTACAATGTTCTGCAACATTTGTGACTCCTCAGATACTGAAGCAGTCCATGTTCAAACGCGACAAGATCTGCAGAGTATCCAGGCTGCCAAGTGGCAAGTAATATTCAGGCCACACAAATTCCAGACCGTGACCATCACCAATTAAGTACAATCTAACCTGCCCCTTGGCATTCAATGATTTTACTATCATTGAATCCCCCAGTATCAGATTCCTGGTCGGTAATCATTGCTCAGAAACTCACTGGCCTCGCCACATGACCACCGTAACTATAAAAGCAGGTCAGAAGCTAGGAATACTGCGGCGAGTAACGCACATCCTGACTTCCAAATGTCTGTCCATCATCTACAATGCATAAGTCAGAAGTGTGATGGAAGACTCCCAATTTGCCTGGATGAGTGCAGCCCCAACAACACTCAAGAAGCTTTATACCATCCAGGACAAAGCAACCAGTTTGACTGTTCCTTCATCCACAATGCTCCACCATCAACGCTCAGCAGCAGCAGCAGTGTTTTACTCTCGACATGCTGCAATGAAATGATTCACCAAAGATCCTCAGAGACCATCTTCCTAACTCACGACCCCATCTGTCTGCAAGGACAAAGGCTGCAGATGTATGGAAATACTGTTATCTTCTGGTTCCCCTCCAAGCCAGTCACCAACCTGACTTGGAAATATATCACCGCTCCTTCACAGTCACTGGGTCAGAATCCTGGGATTCCCTCCCTAATGGCATTGGAGGTCAACCACAGCAGGTGGACTGCAGCGTTCAACAAGGCAGCTCACCACCACCTTCTCAAGGGCAACTAGGGACAGGTCATAAATGTTGGCCCAGCCAGTGACTCCCAGATTCACGAAATAAATAAATAGAAATTAACAGAGGACGGTTGCTGAGGTGTCGCAGGGATCGGTGCTTGGGGCCAAGCTGTTCACAATGCCCTTTAAACATTTGGTTACTGGAATCAGATACAATATATCCCAGCCTGCTGACAGCACTAACGGATGTGGGATTGTGAGTCGGTGAGGAGGATGTAAAAAAGCACCGAGAAGACTAAGACAAGTGGAGTGAATGGGTAAAGACGTGAAAAATGGAGAACAATGTGAATCGAGATGACGGTGTGCCCTTTGGTGGAAACGATAAATTGGCAGCCTACCATTTGAAAGGGATTGGTTGAAACATGTTGATCTACAAAGGGACGTATGATCCTGTTTGTTGTTTCCTTCTGCATAAACCTCTGAGGCCCATGCAGTGCAGTGAGTTCTGCAACCAGATGTCAATACTCGGCATGGAGATTGGCACGCTGTCCAGTGTACACAGACCCACCAAGTGGGGAGCTGTAACATTAAAAAGGATCTGCATCTCCCTGTACACCAGATGCTGAAACCAATATTGCAGAAACAGAAAGCAGTGAGGAAGATAAATGAAGTGTTGACCTTCATTTCAGGGGGATGTGAGTCCAGAAATAAGGGTGGCTTACTGCAGCTGTACAGGGCCTGGTGAGCTATCATCCCGAACATTGTGCAGTATTGTGTGTAGTTTTGGTCTCCGTACCTAATAAAGGACAAACCTGACATTGATGGAGAGCAGTGAAGGATGACCAGATTGATCTCTGGGATGACGGGCTTGTTGTGGGAGCAGAGATTGGGGAGACTGGGCCAGTATTCCACGGGGTTTAGGAAAATGAGTGGAGATCTCAGTGAAATATACAAAACTCTGACAGGGTAAGTCAGTTTGGAAGCAGGTCACTCTGCATTGAGATGAGAATAAATGTTTGCACTCACAGACTGGTGAACCTGGGGAATTCGCTCGCACCTGGAAACCGAGACATTGATTATAGATAAGGATTTAGAGACAGTAAAGGGATGGTGGGAGAGCAGGAGTACGGTGTTTAAATGAAGGGCAAACCATCATTACATTGAATTGGGTAGCAAACTCGATGGACCAAACGTACTACTGCACTTCCTATTTTATAGCTTCCCAAGTTACTCTCATTAACGGATATGTATATCGTGTGGGGTAAGTGCATTGAGGAGATTTTATCGATGAACTAGAATGGGGAGGCTGAATGTGTTGTATGACCTTCTCCTTTCCCGCTGTTTCTGTGCAGTCTGTGGGAAAGCTCTGCAAATGTTTTCACAAGCCCTCAGATGTTAGGAAGGAGGTCTCTGCAGGGTCGACAGGACTGTGTTCCCATTCCCTTTTCCGACACTGATGCTGAGGCCGGGTGTTCTGTCCAGTTTCATCCTTTCAGACCTTGTAGTAGTTTGATACAAATGAGTGCTTTGCTGGGCTGTTTCAGAGACCATTGAAATGTTTATCACATGTCAGGGTCTTTAGAGTCACCTTTAGCCCAGCCCAGGACATCATGGGAGATTCACTTACTAAAAGTACATTGGAGAAGGAAATTCTGTTTACAATCGATATTGGCTTCAAGGTCACTGTTACTGACCCCAGATTTTAGATCTCGATATTTTATTAATTGTTTTTAACTTCCACTAGCTGCTGGAGCATTAGCCTGGTCTGGATTAGTAATCCAGTGACATTTCCACAACAGCACCATCTCCACATGGAGACCTATTGGAAACCACACTGAGCAGGTTATTTCTCTGCTGTTTGCCAGCTCTGTCAAAAAGAATTCCAACCAATTTGACTGTCGTGATGGGATTGAGGAGGTGGTAATTGGTCAGATTATAATTATTCCCGTTTTAGGTAGCGGGACGTAGCTGAGTAATTTTCCACAATGCCCGGGAGATGTCGGAGTTGGAGCTGGAATGAAACAGTTTCCCCAGGGACACAGCTTGTTGTCCAGCACAAGTCTTCAGTCCTATTGCAGGAATGGTGTCAGGGCTCATTGCCTGTGTCATATCTACTCTGTTCAGCTATTTCTTCATGTCCCGTGCAGCAATTGAAATTGGTTGAAGACTGACATCCGTGGTTCTGTGGGCATCATGATATGGGTGAGGTGTATCATCGACTCAACACTTCTGGCAGAGGATGCTGCAGATGAAACATCCTTCTCTTTTACACTGATGTGCAGGTCTGTTCCATTATTTAGGATGGGAATGTCTGTGGAGCCTTCGCCTCCAATCATTTGTTTAATTGTCCATCACCATTTTATAACTGAACGTGACAGGACTGCAGTACTTCGATCAGATCTGTTGGTCAAGTCTGGTAGCTTTACTGAGTTAGCATCAGGTTAAAGTTCATGTGATTCTGCCTCTGACATGTTCACTCACACTCGTCACTGAGCCATAGATGGTGTTGATGGTAATGACAGACTGAAGTGTTACCCTGGCAAAAAGTTTCAGGTTGTGATTGAATGCAGGTCTGCCTCTCCTGCTCCTGTGGTCTACAGCACTACATGAATACGCAGTTTCGAGCTGCAATACCTGCAATGCAATTCTGCTGTCTGTTCCCCAATTCTCACTGAGACCCATTCACCCATCAGCCCAGCACTCAGTGACCTAACCTGGTTTCTGATGTGGAAATACTTCCATTTTCAAACTCTCGTTCTACTGAGGGTCTGTCTCTCCGGGTCTTGCTTCCAATCTGATACATTCCTCAAAAGCATTTAACTGATCTTAATTCAAATGTTTAATTCACCTGAATCTTTTTCCTTGAGACATACCATCATCTGTGTTGAAAGTGAATGTGTTTCCTCTGTTTCGCTCCCTGACCACGATTAAGAGCTCTGCAGTGTCAGTAATGCCAACCTTATGTAGTTGCAGATCCAATAAATTCTCTGGATTCCCAATCATCTTCACCACATTGTATGTTTTCTATTTTGGTTTGATGCCTTATCGCTCATGGCTGCCTTGTTCTCCCATGAGTATGTTTCATCTTCTTGGGGTTGCATTTCTGGTATTATCTTCCGAATTATCCCCAGAACCTCCTCCCATTGCTGCTCCATGGTCTTTCCTGCTCAGCTCCCCTTCCAATTAACTCTGGCCAGCTCCTCCCGCATGTCTTGGTAGTTACATTGCTTAATTATAACCACATTACATCTTGAAGAGAGCGTTAGATATAAACTGAAAGGAGGAGTTTTGGGAGATGGGACAAGAAGAATAATTGATGGATTTCTTAACTAGATGCAAAGGGAGAACGAGAGAGAGGATATAGATCTGGAGAAGTGGAAAATGAGAAAACTACATGATCGAAAGAAGTAGATGAACATTCCCCAATGGTTTGGCAATGCCTGTGTGCTGTGGTCCTTGGTACAGTGCGTGTACAACAGAGTAATATGTTCAAATGCTGAGTCTGATGCCAGAATATTTATCTTCGATTATATGACAGACACTAGCTTTGGAAAGAACCCAACAGGCCAATATATTGAAGGGGATTAACTGAAATAAGTTGGGATACGAGAATCAAGAATTTGGAGCACTCATCCTGGTAAGAATGAGAGAGTACAGTAGGGAATTCTAGAAAAGGAGGGAACGTTGAGAGGATCAAATCATGTTTTAATGTTTTATCAATTTTATACATCATGTGCATCATTTTTCGTTAACTGTGTCTCTGTTGTTCATTTACAATGTGTTGCGCACATGTGAAAAATGCGACTTATCTGCACACACACATTGATTAAACAGTGTATATAAAATCATTTTTCGACCATTGAAACTGTCCTGTTGTCGTGTTACGAGGATACATGAACACCAACTGGCCACCAAAAGACATAACGTACTATCACTATGTTCCATACATACAGACAAAGAAAGGCATCACTTTGACTGGGACAAAACACACACATGCTAAGACATGCAAGGACCTTCTTAGAGGAATGGCATTCTAACCAGAAGTCCATCAATAAACGGATCAATTTCGATCCTGTCTACATTGTCTTGTTAAAATAACCGAAAATGACATCACCCACTTTAAGAAACCAAGACCTATCAATAGAGAGGCGGGACATACCACCAGCACTTCAGCAGATACTCTCACTGATGGTGTCACCTAGTCATGGTGACGAAACTTCTGAAAACAAACCTTCAAGCTCAATGAGCTAACTTGCACACATATAAATTGTTACTTTTTGTTCATTAGTTGAATTTAGGAGTTCTCTATCGCTCACGCTTTGACAGATTATGATGTGAAGTGAGCTTTTCTGGGTGTGTGGTTTCAATTAACAGAGGGATTCGACATTGATGTCATAACAGATTGGGGTCTTGCCATGTGGCACTTGGACCGACTTGAACAGATTTCAGATACAACAGGTCCCAGCAAATTCCAACTCATTGCAATTAGCGACTTTGATCTTCAAATAAAACCAGTGGGAAAATTTGTTTAATTCTGTTACTTGTGGTTGATTAAATCAAAAGTGAGGGAAATGGCTTTTAACATTACTAAAGAGGTTCCCAAATTTTCCAAGGAAGTTTAGAAGGACAGAAGGAGGACATTTTTTAGAAATAGCAAATAGGTTGGAATTGAGTTTAACCAGGGAGAAAAGGGAAGCTGAAATTGTTAAGGAGTTGGTCAAGCACTTTGATGTATCAGAGAAACAGGCAACTGCAGTGGAGTTAGAAAAAACTTAAATTGCAAATGTGGCAACTGGAGATAGAAGATAACTAAAGGGAAGGAAATAGAGAGAGAAGAAAGAGAGGAAAAAGAAATAGAGAGAGGATTTGAAATGCAGAAGTTGGGGATTAGACAAGAAAGTTATGTTAACAGGATGGGGATGAAGGGAGAACATAGGGATGTATACAACTATGTTAATAACTTGCCATATTTCGGTGACTAAAATGTCAAAACCTTCTTTATTTCATTTGAAAAAATGGCTAGTCAGATGACGTGTCCAGTGAACTTGTGGGTAATGCTAGTTCAGACTAAGATGGTGGGCACAGCTGGTGAGGTATGGAAACGCTATAAGATGAGGGGTCAAGAGATTATAAAGATGTCAAATTGGCTATATTGATTGGTTATGAATTGGTACCAGAAGTATATAGACAGATGTTCAGAAAAATAGAGATGGAAACAGGTCAGTCTTATATTGAGTTTGAAAGAAGTAACCACAGTAATTTTGATAAATGGGTGGTGGCCTTAAACATGAATAAGACCTGTGAGGCTTGAAGGGAGATTAATTTGCTGGAGAAGTTAAAAGACTCACTTCCAGAGATAGTAAGAATTCATGTGCATGTACCGAAAGTTCAAGAAGTGAGAAGCACGGCAGAAAGGGCAGGTAAATATACACTGGGGCATGAGATGATATTTAGCTTCTGACAGGAGTTCCATCCTGTGAGGGATAGAAATTGGGAGAAGGGAAGATCACACATTACAAAGCGAACAGTAGCGCACAATACTTTACCACAGGTGAAGAAAGAAGCCCAAGGGGGTTGAAAGGTGGTGAAAGGCCTCAGGTGTTCTCACTATAAGGGTGTGGAAAACATAAAATGACAGTGCCGATGGTTTAAGAAGGGCACTGGGAAAAGGTGATTTCACTGCAGTAAGCTGGGACACACTGTGCTGGGCGTTGAATGAAGGCACTTTGGGGAAAGATGTGGTAGAAGAGGCTAAGCCCAGTGGAATTAGTGAAACTGGTAAAGGAGACCCCAACTGGAGCCGAGGAGCTGCAGGAGAGTGCACAGCCGAGGCAAGGGCTGAGTAAGGAGGCAGTGCCTGATCTCTGAAAGAATTCGTCTCTGTAGATAAAGTTTACTCAGAAAGAACAGGGGGAGAAGAACAAGAAGTTATAATTTTGTGAGATATGGGATCTGCTCAGTCTCTAATAGTTGAGAAGTGAGGCGCCAGAAAAGCACAACAGATCAGGCAGCATCCAGACAGCAGGACAATTGAATATCAGGCAGTAACCCATCGTCAGGAACATGGTGGGGGGACAATGGGACTGAAAGATAAATACGAGGGTAGTAGCTGAGCTGGTGGAAGGGTCACTGGGAAGGCAATAAGAAAATGTAGGTGGGAGTAATAGTGATATGTCGGAGGGGAGGGTGCAGTCGGTAGGCGGGAAGGAAGATGGATAGTTAGGGCAGTTCAGGAGGGCACTGCTAGGTTGAACGGTTGGATCTGGGAGAGGTTGGTGGAGGGGAGATTTGGAATTTGGTGAAGTCAACTTTGATGCTCTACAGTTTGAGGGTTCCAGCTGTCCTACCACCGATAGGAGTCCTATCACCCTCCTGTCCAACCTATCACTATCACACCCCACCTGCATCTACCTATCGCCTTCCAAGCTCCCTTCCACCCAGCTCCACCCCACCCTCCTATTTATTTCTCAACCTCCTTCCCCCTCCCTTACCCCCCACTTTCCTGATGAAGGATTTATGCCTGAAACGTTAACTCTCCTGCCCCTCGGATGCTGCCGACGTGTTGTGCTTTTCCAGCCCCACACTTTACAACTGTCATCTCCAGCATGTGCAGCCCTCAATTTCTCTCGGCCGCTAAAAGTAAGAGATGAAAGTATTTTCACTCTTTCTGGCATATTAATCAAGTGTGGGATAATTTGTCGAATGGGGTCAGAAATTAAGCATTCCCTTGTGTAACATCAGGATGGAATGCCAAATCAAGATTACGGAAGTAACAGTGACAGTGAGTAACAAAGTGTCAGTTCCAGGAATACAGTTTGTTCTTGTGAACGATTTAGCAGGAGGCGAGGTGGGAGACGCACTCCTTGTGGTGGAGAAGGCAACAGAAGTCTAGGGAAATGGGGTGTTAAAAGAAAAATACCGAGGAATCTTTCCAGAGTGTGTAGTAACAAGATCCCACTGTCATAAGTTTCAGCAGGAAGGAAAAACGAAAGAAAAAGACAAATGAATTGATGCTCAGTGAACTGACCCCCTGTTTGATGTCACGGTGCAGGGAAAACCCTGAACAGGCAGAGGATCAGGCAGAGGGGTTTAGTCCAGAAAGGCTAATGGACTTACAACAGATATATACACACACATTCACACACACATACACATGCACACACACAGAAAAGGAGTCAGAATATATTGCTGAACATTATTAACTTAAAGATAGAATCCTAAAATTAAAATGGAGACCCCGATAGGTTACTGCCGAAGGGAAATGTGCCAAAGTGCACCAGATTGTGTTACCTGTCGCATACAATGTTATGGCTAGCACATAAACTAATTGCAGGCGGTCACCTAGGTGTACAGAAGACTCAGGCTAAGGTACAGAAGCATTTCCACTGGCCTAGAATGCACAAGGACGTGTTTTATTTTTGTACATGACGTACATACCAAATGGTAGGTAAGTAACAAGCAGTAATAAAACCAGCACCTTTCTTGCCAATTCCTGCATTCGAAGAACATTTCACGTGGGTTATGATTCATTGTGTAACTCCCCTTCCTAAAATAGAAGTGGAAAACTATATTTGCTGACCATAATGAATGTGTCCACCAGATTTCCAGAGGCAATTCCATTCCGGAATGTTAAGATAAAACGGGAGGTGGAGGTGTTGGTAGCTTTCTTTACTCGCTGTCGGCTAGGCAGTAAGATTGAGTCAGACCAAGGAACTCATTTTACCGCTCAGCTGTTTAAGGAAGTCATGGATAGCTTCAGCATGCAGCAGTTTAAATCAAGTGCATCGGAACTTGAATCCCAGGGAGCTTTGGAAAGTTAGCATCAGACGCTGAAGACCATGTTAACAGTGTTCTGTTATGATTACCCGAATGATTGGAATAAAGGTGTCCCATTATATTGTTTGCCATTAGAGATGCCCCAAATAAATCTACTCACTTTACTTCCTTTGAGTTAATATTCGTACATGAAGTGAGAGGACCTTTCAAAATAAATAAATATAAATTGACAGGACAAAAGTCGGAAATCTCACACTTGGATTCTCTGTGTGAGGTGAAGGAGAGAGTCGATGGAGTAGGTGAGTTTGCGAAATAGTAACTAAAGAGCACAACATAGAGTGAAGCAGGTGGCAGATAAAAACTCTGAAACTTTGCGGATTTCCCGTGGGGATGACGTATCAGTATCGCCACGATTGGTAGGTAATCCATTCAAAGCCAGGTTTAGTGGCCTCTTTCAAATTAGAAAAAAATGTGGAGTCAGTTAAGCTATCTAGTAAAGATACTGGAGATGACAAAAAAAACTTTATCGAGTATTTTATATGGATGAATAATGCTCCAGACACATTTAAGACTCAGGAACAGAGCTGTGACCAGATGAACAAATTGTGTAGTTTATCTGTATGATGTGGTGATCTTTAGCAAGTGATTAAAAGCTCACATGTTACAGCTGGCAGAGCATGTTGAACAAGAAGCAAACTTGGAATAAACTTAAAGAAAACAGAATTCGCGAAGGCAGAGGTGACGTTCTCGGGACATTAAATTGGACATGGGAGGTTGATCCCATGGAACACAAAGACGAAGGGCTTTGAGGAATTTCCACGAAGTAAGAGGTGCTTCGATTTTTGGAACTGAGTGGATTCTATCGGAACTTTGTTCCAAACTTCAGCAGCGTATTGGCACCACTGATGGATTTATTAAAGATGAACACAGAATTGTGGTGGACAGAACAATGCCAGGAGGCATTTGAGAATTTTAAAGCAGGATTAAACACCACACCTGTTTTAGCTACACCAAATATTCTGAAAACCTTTGAAAATTGTGTTTGATGCTCGGGATATCGGGGTCGGAGATGTATTGATACAGAAAGATGATGATGGAACTGAATGGCTATTTGGTTACTTGTCGAAAAAACTCAATATCTACCAGAAGAAAAAATACAAAATCTCCATTATTGAACAAGAATGATTAAGTTTCACACTGGCCTGACAATATTTTAATGTGTATATGACAAACAAATTGTCGGAGATGGTTGTGGACAATGACAAATCTCTCGCATTTTTTGGAATAGTTAAAGACCAGAATATGAGACTATTTCATTGGAATCTTATCACAACGACTTTAAACTTACAAAATGTACATGCTGCGGCTCCTACAATGTGATAGCAGATTTGTTATCGCGGATTTAAAGGAAAAAGTGTAAATAAGATTTACCTTATTCCAGTGTTATAATGGTGTGCAGAATTAATATGAATGATATAACTGAGATTAATACTTTTGTATTTCATAAATTTGGGATTAAGAATTAGAGGAGAAGAAATGTAGTCATCTTTTCATTCTGCTGGTTCACTTTATTTTCTGAAGCGGGGAGATGTTATGAAGCCAAAAACATGTATGGGTACTTTAAAACAGAACGGGTTTTGCCGAATAGAAATTAAAGCCACAGATGCCAGCTAAAGGTCAAATTGTTCCACATGTCACCATTAGCTGTGAAATGGATACCTGAGTTTTGGTTGCTGTTTTGACAGCCATTCGAATGCAACCAAAGAGTTTAAATAACGCTCAGGAAACCAGAAGCCAATGGAATTTGAATATTATTGTTTGGACACCTGGTAAGCAACCAAATTATGAGAATTACTATATCATGGGGAGTATACATACCCAGCATTTTGAACACTGGTGGGAGAACTACTGCCATCCAACAGCTGAGCAACTGCTGTAGAGCAGTAGTGCTAACTGGCCATCTCAAACACTCTCTATCAAAGACACATGTTCATGTAAACCTACTTGCAATAAAAAAATGACCCGGGGAGATCAGCAGCTGGAAGAGTGAGCACAGCGGGAAAGATGGAGACTGTGTGGTCTTGAGGTTGTAATGTTTAATATGTGGGCTGCTGGAACAGCATATTTTTACAGAGTTGGAGTCAGATAGTAAGTATCTAAGAAAAGAGGGGCTTGTATTTGTCAATAGTTGTTGTTTAGTGTTCACTATTAAAGTTAAGAAACAAACTTTTTAATTTTTGTTTAAATAGTGGAATATAGGAGATCGGTGTCAATCATATTTTAACAGATTATGAGGTGAGGCGAGCTTTTCTGGGTGTTTGCTTTTAATTAACAAAGGGGTTCATCTTCACCTTGTAAATGTCCATTCATACTAACCCAATTTCCCTGCAGTTGTCCCATATCCTTCTAGTCCTTTCCGATCCACATATTTATCCAAATGCTTTTGAAATGTTGTTAATGTAACCCCCCCCCCACCCCCGCCCCACCACCAACACATCTGCTGGCAGCTCATCCATGTACCAGCCCTCTGTGTAAAGAAGTGGCCCCTCAGGTTCCCTTTTATTCCTTCCCCTTTAACCTTAAACTGATCCCCTCTAATCCTCGATTCTCTACACCTTGGAAAAAGACTGAGAGCATTAACCCTATCCATACCCTTCGTGATTTTATACAGCTCTGTAAGGACTCCCTCAGTCTCTTACACTCTAAAGAAAAGGTCCTAGCTTGTCCAACCACTCCCTATAACTTAGACCATTGGTTCCTGGCAACGACTTTGTAAATTTCTTCTGCACTCTTTCTAATTTCATAACATCCTCCCTGTAACAAGGTTACAAAAACTGAATAGAATACTCCAAGTGCGGCCTTACCGAAGTCCTGTGTAACTACAACATAACTTCCCAACTTCTATCCTCAATGTCCTGCCTGATGAAGGCCAATGTGCCAAAACCCTTCTTCGCTGCCCTGTCAACCTGTGACTCTACTCTTAGAGAACGGTGCCCGTGAAAACCAAGGTCGCTCTGCCCACTGCACCCCTTAAGACCCTCCCATTCACCGTGAAACCCCTACCTTGACTTGAGTTTCCAAAATGCAAGACCTCACACACCTATATTAAATTCCATTTGCCATTTCTCGGCCCACTTCCCCACCTGATTAACGTCCTGCTGCAATTTCTGATAAACTTTCTCACTGATCACGTTACCACTTATTTTAGTGTCATCTGCAAACTTACTAATCATGCCTTGTACATTCTCAACCAAATCATAGATAACAAACAGCAATGGACACAGCCTTCAGTCTGACCATTATCCTTCCACTAAACCCTCTGCTTCCGACCATCAACCCAACTGCGTATCCCATTGGACAGTTCCCCCAGCATTCCACGTGATGGAACCTTTCCGAGTAGCCTGCCATGTGGAACCTTATCAAATGCCTTACCGAAATCCATAGGGACTAAATTTACAGCTCTGTCCTCGTGAACCTTCTTGGTTACTTCATCAAAGAACTCTAACAAATTTGGGAAGAACGATCACCCACTCACAAGTCTATGCTGACTGCTCCGAATCAAACCTGTGTAAGTAAGGGGTGGAGTCAATATTATGCTGTCCTTCATTGTAAGATGATTCGAGTACATCAGTAAAGCCATCTTCCTGCTGTTGTAGAGCCTTGCTGAGAGCATATTTGGGACACTCTCTACAGATTTGATCTCCTTTGTAAGGAATGATATCCTTCCCACAGATACAGATGACGGTATCATGAGTGTAGAGTGAAGAACCTAAGAGTTTAATTTGCAGAGCTGTGAAATACGAAGAAATGGGGATGCTGAAATACGAGGTGTAGCAGGTATATTTCGAAAAGGCACATTGATAGGGTGAGAAATTCCATACTTTACCCAGGATTGATTGGTTTGATTTATTGTCACATGTACACTTTATTTATGAGCACAGGTGGCAGATCATAGTAAGAATGGCCAGACAGATCATAGTGTGGAAATAGACTTGGACAGAGTAAGGCATAGAGGATACACTGCACAAGACAAGCACTCGACAAGATCAACATGAGCAAGATCAGCATTATTTGAACATAGAGAGTCGATTCATCAGTCTAACGTGACTTTCCAAATAGTTTATATGCCTAAATTAACTCTCCCCACGTTATTGTGCTGTTGGCGTGTGAACCCTGTACTGAACGCCATGTTATTCACAATCCCCAACAGCAGCCACAATACCTTCCATCTGAAACAGGTAGCCATTCCCACCAGCTTCCGTCCTACAAAGAGAAGACCAGACTGGCTTCACGAAGATGGAAGGTGCCTTCTTGAGACTTCACACAAGGCATATTGCTTCCTTCCTCAACACTAGAAAACCACGTTAAAGTCCCACGTGTTTATCATGAGCAACGGAACCACGAGGAACAACGTGGAGAAGTCTGTCTGTGCACTACTGTGCATCTGCTCCACTTGTTCATCATGTTGGAGCATCAATCTGGAGACAGTGAGGACTGCCGATGCTGGAGATTGTATTAGACAATAGATTGCTGGAAAAGCACAGATGGTGAGGCAGCTCTGAGGAGCAGGAGAATCCACGTTTTGGACATAAGCCATTCATCAGGAATCAGCATCAATTACCTCATTCTGTCCCTTTGTAATTGCGTTGAGGGGGGAATTGCCTCGTACTATTCCTGTGTAAGCGACTCAACAGGCTGAATGGCCTCCTCCTGTTCCTGTGTAAGAGACTGAAGGAGCTGAATGGCCTCATCCTGTTTCTGTGCAAGTGGCTTTAGGGACCGAATGGCCTCCTCCTATTCCTGTGTAAGAAACTCAAGGGTCTGAATGGCTTCTTCCTCTTCCGATTGGACAGGACCAAGGACCTGATTGGGTTACCCCTGGTTCCTGTTTGACAGCTCGATGTACTCACAAGTGTGATGATGCTGCAGGCTTTGAGAGGTTATTTTGTCCTGGTTTCTTTTCAGAGAGAGATTGAATGATCGTTACCAAGCTGGCTAGTTAAGGACACTGAGTAAACAGCAAGGGAGGCCTTGGGTTAATTTTAATGCAGCCTGAATGGGTGTGGCCAGCTCTCACAAATTACGCTCTCTGGATTTTGGTTTCTAAGTCGTATCAGAAACTATTGGGGTCTCCACAGAGTTGGAATCTTCAGTAACTCTCTCCTGGCTGCTACTCGCTCTGAATTTTCTCTTGGTGCTGTTTTTAATTCCTGGATTAGAGAAATGTTTGTGACAATCAGTTCCTGAATTTTCCTTTCTGCCAGGGGCTGTGTTATTGGAATTTTCCTATATTGGTACAGTTCATTAGTAATAGTTCCTAGATTTTTTATTCTGTTAACTTGTCTAATAGAATTATGTTTTTCTAAATTCCTCTTTCTTTGCTTTCATTTTATCTTTCGTGTTTCAATAAATAGTGTTTAGCTTCACACCGAGTAGTTTGACCTGTCACTTTGCATCTGGAACAGTCATTTTATATTGCCTTTAAAATAAAAAAAAAATAGAGTCTAGGTTACCGCCTTCAAATATTTTCGAGGGGCTCTGGTGTGGTCCATCACACTAGAATGGCTTCCTCATATTCCTGTGAAACTAGCGTGAGATGCTGAATGAACTCTTATTTTACTGTGGCAATGTGCAGTGTCAGGCAGTGCTGGTAGATGAATGTTACCGACACTTTAACAGAACAAGTCTCAATGGAGTCTGGGTCTTGCTGCACATGGACACAGATTAGTTCAGGAGCTGACGGGGGTACAAATGTTCTGAACATTGTGGAATCTTCAGTGACCATCCCCACTTCTGATCTTATGGTGGGGAGGGTGGGGAGGGGAGACATTGATGAAGCAGCTGAAGCTGTTTGTGAAGGGGAAGCTACCCTGAGGATTTCGCACAGGGCTGACCCAGGACTGAGATGATCACCATCTTCCTTTGTGCCATGTTTGACCCCAAACACTGGAGAGTTTACTCCGATTCCCATTAAGTTCAGTTTTGTTAAGCTCCTTGATGTCAGCAGACGTCAACCACTGCCTTGATATCAGGGCCAGTCATTTGTACCTGAACCCTTGACTCAACCTCTTTTGTTCGCATCAGGAAGCCATGATATAGGAGCAGCAAGTGTTTTCTTCAAACACATGGTATTGAATGTCAGAATTTCTCTTCTCAAGAGTGGTGGGGAGCAAAATGACTGAAAGTATTTGAAAAGGAGGTAGATGGATATTGATCTGTCAGAGAGTTGAGGGCTATGAGGAATTGGGTATGAAAGAGTATTTGAGACAGAGAGCATATCAGTCATGATCTTAGTGAAGGGCAAGGCAGGCTTGGGGAGTGAATGACCTCTTCCTGTGTCTGATGTTCTCACATTCTGTTATTGGAAAGTTAGTGGGTCTTATTTTCATGAATGTCTATTATGGAATGTTGCAGTCAGGGAGACAAGAGGATTTTGTGAGCCATCTCTGGGTGAGGTATGTGGGCTATATTCTCAATGAATCTGGGTCTAAATATGACCAACAAATGAAGCACAAGTTGCAGAGTGGGGAAGCTCTGTGAAGAGAGATGAGGTGCCTCTTTCATACCCAGCCTGGATATTCCAATCGCATTTCCCAAATCACTTCAAAGCGTGTGTGACAGTCTTGAGAGGCGGACTGGTCTCCTCTGTTTCTGTGCAACAGGTTATAGAAGTACGTGGCCTCCAACCCCTCCTGTCTAGCAGGTCTGCGGGGCTGGATGGAACACAGAAACATGGGACTGAGGAGCAGGAGTGGGACATTACATACTTTGAGCCTTCTCGACCAGACATTAAAGATTATGGACTCAGACCCATTTTCCTGTTTGTGTACTATTACCAGTGACTCACTTCCCTGTCAAATATTTAACTAAACAGCTTTCAATCCATGTGAACATAGAGGCACTATAAACTTCCAGTGAAGAGAATTCACACTTGAAAGGTCCTTTCAGAATATTTCACCATCCCTCTTATAGAATCTGACAGTCATGCAGAACGGAAACAGACCCGTTAGTCCAATCTGTTCACATCGATCAGATATCAAATCTGACCTCGTCCCATTTGCCAGCATTTCCAATATCACTCCTCTTTCAGATACATTTTAAATGTTCGATTGTAGCCACCTTCACCACTTCCTCTGACAGCACTTTCTGTACACACACCACTCTCTGTGTGAAACATTTACCTTCAGGTCCATTCTAAATTATTCGCCCTCTCCCCTTCAACCTATGCTGTCTTGTTCTGGACTCCCCTATTCTGGGGAGCAGAACATGGCTGTTCAGAATATCCATGCCTCTGATGATTCTATAAACTTCTATAATGTCATCCTTAGCCTCTGATACTCCAGGGGGAAACACCTCAACCTAATCAACCTTTCCCTGAAGCTCAAACCTCCAGTTCCCCAAGTGAGTTGTACGCAGTTTTCTTAAAGTGGCCTCACCAACTTCCTGTTCAGAGGCAACATGCCACCACAACTACTCTTCTTAATGCACTGACTGATTCAGGCAAATGTGCCAAGTGTGTTCTGCACCACTCTGTCTACCTGCAACTCCACTTTCAAGGAACGATGTACCTGCAGCCCTATGTCCCCTTGATCCACAACACGCCCCAGGACCTTACAATTAAGTGTATAAATTCTGCCCTGATTTGCCTTCGCAAAATGCAAAACTTTGTATTTATCTAAATTAACTCTATCTGTCACTCCTTGCCCCTTTGTCCCATCTAATTGTGGACTCGTTGTACTCTGAGATAATCTACTACACCACCTTTCTGATGTAATCTGTAACCTTACTAACTATGGCCCCAATATTCACATCTAAATCCTTTACATAAATGATGAAATGCAGTGAATCAGTACCGATTCATACAGTACACTGCTGCTCACAAGCCTCCAGTCTGAAAAATATCCGTCTTCCTACAAGCTAATTGTGACTAGCTTCCTCTGTATCTCGTGTGACCGAACCTTACTCAACTGCCTACCAATCAGAATGTTGTGAACACCTTACTGAGGTCCATGTAGACAATGTCTACCAAACTGCCTTCATCAATCTTCTTTGTCACCTCTTCATAAAACTCAATCAAATTAATGAGACATGATTTCCCATGCAGAAAGCCACGTTGACAACCCTGATCAGCCCTTGCCATCCCAAATGTATGAGCTGAAAAATATGTTGCTGGAAAAACACAGCAGGTCAGGCAGCAACCAAGGAGCAGGAGAATCGATGTTTCGGCATAAACATGTATTTAAATCCTGTCCCTCAGAATCCCCTCCAACAACTTACCCACCACTGACATCAGGCTCACCGGTCTACAGTTCCCCGACTTTTGAGGTCACTGCTTCGTTTTCTATTCCCACTGCTCCACTGCTCACAACACATGTCAAATATAACCAGTTTGGTGATATGGCCAATGATATCAGTCTCAGACTGGTCAGGGTCAGTTTTAGCAACAAGTCAGGCTAGTTTCTTTAATCTGCTAAAACAACACGTTTATGATCCAGAGCAATGTTACTCAAACTATGGTGGAAAAATGCATGGCACACTCTTTGGATATTGCAAATAAAGAATCGATATTTCCCTTTCTAAAAACACTGACACACACACACAGATAAACAAAATCTCTGCAATTTCAAGTTGAACACGCAGAAAAACAAAATCTCTGCAATTTCAAGTTGAACGCGCTTTGTCTGTATATTATTGTAACTCATGACAAAAGGAAAAATTGAGAGATTGTTCAAAATTTAATTCTGCTTCTGAAGACATTCTAATCACACAAGCTGCTAGCAATGGGACTGCATCCTGGAACATTTGGATTTGGCTGAATTCCCTTTGCATTAGGCAGTGAAGAGATTCCAATGAATTCTGGCCAGGGCTCGCCCAAGGGTATCACAGTGGCTCAGTGGTTAGCACTGCTGCCTCACCGCAGCAGGGCTTTGCGTTCAATTCCAGACTCGCGTGACTATTTGTGTGGAGGTTGCACATTCTCCCCTTCTAATGGTTGCTCCAGTTTCCTTCCACAGTCCAAAGCTGTGCTGGTAAGATGGATGGGTCATGATAATTTGTCCGAAGTGTTCAGGGGTTTCTAGGTTAGGTGCATCGGTCGGGGTAAATGTATGGGAGCGAGCCTTGGGAAGGTTGGTATGGACGTTTTGTGCCGAAGGGCCTGTTTGCACACTGTAGGGATTCTATAAAAATAAGAATGGTAACGATGACTGTAGATTTTTTGTTTTAGCTCTCACTCATTGCTGTCATGAGGAACAATGAAGGAGAGAGAGTGTAATCGGCCGTTCCTTCTCAGGCAGACTACATTTTCTCTCTCTCTGAGCTAAATCACACAGTAATGTCATCCTCTCCCAACCATGTGAGGTCTCCTTGTACATTGTCCAAACTATGTCTCCATCACATTCCCTGCTCCATGTAGGTGCATCATTGTTGCTGTCATACACAGTGCCATCCCCTGAGCAGAAAATGGTCTCGGTCGATTTGAAGATATGTTTATATGTCGCTGCATCATTAAAAAATAAAATGTTTAATGTATTCAGAATATTGTGTTAAAATGAATGCATTTTTCAACAAATACAGAAATTGCTGGAAAAGCTGGGCAGGTCTGTCAGTATCCAGATGCCTGTGACATGCTGTATTTGTACCAGCCTCCACCACTTCCTCTGGTAGCTCATTCCATACACACTCCACCCTCTGCGTAAAATGGTGTTCGTGGGCTCGTCAAAAGCTTTCCCCTCTCAATTTCAACCAATACCCTCTAGTTTTGGAAGCCCAATCTGGGGAAAAACCTGACTACTCACCCTATCCATAACCATTTGAATTTTATAAACCTTGACTGCTGCAAAGTGTGACTCCAATCAACACGAATGGCTGTGCTTTAAATCATCCTGGGCCTAAATTCTGAAATGCAACACTGACACCTCTTCCTTCTCCATCAAGCCACAATTCTAAATCCGTTTTAATCAGTTTGTACAGGTGTGTTATGAAACACTTCTGTGGGATTTGCACCCAGACCTTTGTGCCCGGAGGTAGAGACACTCGCATCACTCAGCAATACCCATAAAGCTGTAACATTATTCTCCTGTGTGTTTGTTCATCAGACTGTCCTGACATGCTGGGACATACCTCTACAACAGGCAGGACTTGAATTCAGAACTTCGAGTCCAGAGCTTGGAACACCACCACGTACGTTCAGGAATCAGATCCAAACCTCTGGCTCAGGGACATTACCCACGACACTACCATATCCAGATTTTGGGTCATATTTTAAATGTAAGCTTTCAGTTCGGTGGGGATTTATTATAACCAGGTTACCATTACTGAATTACACCAAACACTTTGTATTGTTAAACAAAGGCAAAATATTTGTCTCAACTGTAGGATGTTGAGTATACGGGATTAGTGGTGCTGGAAGGGCACAGCAGATCAGGCAGCATCCGAGGAGCAGTAAAATCGATGTTTCAGGTAAAAGCCCTTCCTGATAAAACGTCGACTTTACTGCTTCTCGGATGCTGCCTGAACTGCTGTGCTCTTCCAGCACCACGAATCCAGAATCTGGTTTCTCGCATCTACAGTCATTGTTTTTACTTTGTTGAATGTGCGTGCTGTGCCATCGAAGTTAACTCTGAACAGCTTTAATCCCTATTATCTGTAGTCTGCAATATTAGGGAAAGAAATCATGCAGACACACTCTGCACAAGGAAGGGTCTCGAATAGATTTTCATTACTGAACACCAGAGATGGAAAAAGACCATAACTTCTGGCAGAAAAGAAAACAATCAGTATTACCCAACTCTCACGTGTGACTGCCTTTTTCCTAAAACCATGAAATGATACCAGGCCGCTGATTACTGTCCAGCCTCTCCTCCCCACTGACTGTGTCAGCAATCTGTCCCTCCTCCCCCTAACCACACAAGGCAAACCAAGCTCAGGGTCTTTGTGAAAATCAAGGCCGGATTGTGCAGGCCTCCTGGAGAGGGATGGGCATTTTAAAATTGAAGGGGGAGGGTGAGGTGACAGTAATATCACACACTGGGCTGAGGAGTGGCAGATGAAGTTTAGTTTGGATTAATGCGAGGTATTGGATTTGGTAAATCAAACAAGAGCAGGACCTATACAATTAAAAGGTGGGCCTTTGTCAGTGTTGTAGAACAGAGACCTCGACCGTCAGCGTCCCCATTGGGTAAGGGGGTGGGGGTGTAAAAACCCTATCAAGTGTCATTGGCACTTTGGATTTTGTTTCGTTCTTTTATTATGTTTTTAGCTTTGGAAAGTTTTGAGAGCTTGTTAGTTGCAGTAGTCTTAGTTTGTACAGATTTAAGGCTCAATGAGTCTTTTGTCATTAATGCTCAGCGATGTGTAATTTGATATGAAATTCTCTAGAGTCCAAATGTTGCTGCAGTGTGTTATGGATAATGATGTGCTTAAATGGTGAACCTGGAACATTAAGGGAAGCCATCGGCCATTCAAGAGGAAAAATATACTTTCTCATCTTAAAAAAGAGAGAGTTCTCCTATTGCAGGAGTTGCACCTTGATGCCAAGGAAGATTTGACGTTACAGCAGGGCGGGTTTGTTCGGGTTTATTTCTCGTCTTTTAATACTAAGAGTGGGAGAATAGTCATAATGGATAGGAAGAATCTTCCATTTAAATTACTAGATTGTATTAACACCCATGGAAGGATCATAATCGCAAAGTCTTGAACTACGGGGATTAATACAGTATTTTAAATATTTATTGCCACCCGGTGCACCCTCTTAAAATCCTGGTAGATGCATTTCCCAAATTCCGTTATCTTGCATCATGGCACATGATTGTAGAAGGAGATTTCAACTGTCTTATGGCCCCACGATGGACAGAATGTCCAAAGGTCCCTCAATACACTCGTTATAATGTAAGCAATTAATGGATTTGTGTGCAGAACTAGAGCTGGTGGATGTCTGGAGGCAGATCTACCTCACAAGTAGGGATTTTATTTTCTTCTTTAACCCGCAGAATTGGCACACGAGGGCAATTTCCCATTCCTGCAACAATCGTAGATTCGATGGCATCGTACACAATTGGAAATATTACCCCAACATACCTGGCCCAGAAGTGGGATAAAAGTCACATAAAATTATGTTGTATGCAGATGGTCTTATGTTTTTGTCAAATCCCGCAATTTCGGCAGCTCACGTGATGCAATGCAATAATTCGCTTGTCGCCTTTTCGGGCTTTAAGATTAATTTTACAACGTTGGAGGCCATGCCTCTGGGAGGTCTTTGGGAAATAACTGAATGAGAGCAAATCCTGGTTTCCTTTTAAATGTACATGGGGGTGGGGGGCGAGTTTCTCTATTTCAGTATATTCATTACATCCGCCTTTGATCTTTTATTTGACGTGAACTATGTCCATTTGTTTAACAAAATTAAACAAGACCTTCAAAGATGGGAGGCACTTCCAATTTCTTGGCTAGGTCGGATAGCTCTTATTAAAGAATGTCCTTCCTCATTTACTATACCTCGTGTGAATGCTTCCTTTGATATTTCCCCCATAGGTATTTAGGAGACATAATGACTGGTTTAGCTCTTTTATTTGGCAGCATAAGCGACTCTTTATCAAGCTAACTAAATTGCAACTACCCCACAGTTTGTGGGGAGTAGATCGCCCAGATAAAAGCTATCAATTAAGCTCTTTTTTATCTTATGTTAGTGCCTGGGCTGCTGAGGGCTCGGCGTCAATACTGTGAGATATTGAATCCGATGAGATAAAGTGAACCTTTATTTGTCTGTTTTTCTTAGATAAATTGACAACATTTATGAAATATTGTCATAACCCAATAATTATCAATATTGTTAAAGCGTGAATGACAATGCGTCAGATCAAGGGCAATACAGCCAAAACCATGTTTCTTACCCCTGTAATTGGTCTACCGGGTTGTCATCCAGGGATAATGGATTCCAGGTTTAAACTGTGGGCATCAAGAGGTGTACCTTGCTTGAGTGATTTAGAATTAGTAGAATCCCTACAGTGTGGTTACAAGCCCTTTGGCCCAGCAAGTCCACTTCGACCTTGCGAAGAGTAACCCATCCAGACCCATTCCCCTTCCATCCCATATTTACCCTGACTCATGGCCAAACCTACACATCCCTGAACACTATGGGTGATTTATCAATGACCAATTCATCTAATCTGCACATCTTTGTACTGTGGGAGGAAACCCACACAGACATGGCGTGAATATGTTAACTCCACACGGCCAGTCACCCACGGCCAGAACCAAAGCCGAGACCCTGGTGCCATGAGGCAGCAATGCTCACCACTGAGCCACCACGTGTTATTTGATGGAGAAACAATGATATCATTTTATCAAATAACTCGTACGTATGGACTACCTAGTAGACACTTCTTCTGTATTCTTTCCCAGATCAGAGATTTGCTTTTAAAAAAAAACACACTTTTACCACACTCTTACAGATCCGATAAAGGGAAGAGAGCGCTTCTTGCTTAGAATACACTCCCTGTCAGTACCCTTTATCATTAATTGGAGTGTGTCCCCTCAGACGAGACTGTGAAGCTTTGTGATGTCTGCGAGAGAGAGTTGGGGGTTCAGAACACCTCGGAGACATGGGAGGATATTTGTGAAAATGCTCGAAGGATTTTGATCTGTAACAGGACCCATACCATGCAGTTGAAAATTCTTCGTAGGGTCTATCTGACAACTATTTGTCTCTCAAAATTCAAAGTGGGATTATCTTCCGCATGTCCTAAATGTAGAATGACTACAGGCACTCTTACTCATTGCTTGTGGTTCTGCTGCAGACTTCATCTATATTTGAGCACTGTGTCAGATGTGATAGAGTGGGTAATGGGGAATGAATTGGAGATGGACTTGGTTTCTGTTTTCCTGGGCCTGCCCAAGGTACTTTCCACAGATGAATATGGGAAAAAATATATATCCTTACAATCCGCACTTTCTGTGCTAGGAAAAATATTCTGTTGTGTTGGATGTCTGAACTCCCCCACCCCCAGAGAGGAAGAACTGTAAACATAAAAATGTGTATCAGTTAATGCTCTTGAGCGAGAGCTGTCCTTTTGTTATGCTGAGCTGTATTATTTATTTATTACTTATTGTTTAGTTTTGTTTTTTCTTCTGCCTGTGTAATGTTTTAACTTGTATTGTATATACATGCAATTGGATGTTTTTTTTCAGATATTTGAGTTGTGTTGTTATTGGTTTATTATAATATTTAAAAATTCTTTTTAAATATTTTTTTAAATTAAAATGCTAACATTGATAGAATACAGTCCCAAAAAACTCTCATTAGAGAGACCACTCATGGTGGTTTATCCTGAGGATCACCACATCTCGGGTGATGGGGTGAGGCTGAGAGAGTGTCCCCTTCATGGTAATCTCTGTCAATGTGAGGAACTGAACCTGCGCTGTTGCCCTGCCTCTACATCACAAACCTGCCGTCCTGCCAACTGAGTGGGAGACTGTGTAACTGTTACAGACAGAAACAGTCACAGACAAAGGGTAAGAGAAACATTCATAACAAGGAAAGTGGTACAGTTCAGATAACAGTCAAGATAATGTCTGAGGGTAAAAATGTTCTCTGCTCGAAATTGTATTTATAACAAGACGTGTTTAGAAGTTGTTTTTGGTTTAATATCATTAAGGTGAGTCAAGTGGCTCTTATGTGTTGCACACTGGGACACTAACATTTTCCTGAAACTGGGAAATATTTGGAACATTATCTGGAACATTCTATAATCGGCATTCTCCAGAATATTCTATGACTGTGTGGGAGGTATTGCAAAGGAGAGAGAGAAAGAGAGAGAGAGAGAAGGTGTTGCATGCAGTCGTGAGAGTGGGGGAACATGAGCCTTGTTTGGGAGTAGTTGCAATAACAGATATACAGTGATTGTGAGGGAGCAGACAGAATACGGTGACCCTTATTCTGACAGAGCGGGGAAGGTTATCGATGCTTGTCCTGTATTGCTGGACATTTCTTCTGACCTCAAATACTGCACTGAACTCGGTAGTGAGCACAGACCATGCTGGGTGGGTCTGGTGGTGTGGCACCCTCGAGGATGGGAATGTTCCCCCTTGGTACTCGCCCATCCAATATGCCCACCGTCCTCCTTCAACAAACCATGGTGTAATTGCCCCTTATCTACCAATCTGCCATTTCCCTGCCTTTGCTCTGTACCCATCTAATCCTTTCCTATCTGTGTATTTGTCCAAATACCTTTTCAATATTGTTAGTGTGCCCACTTCAACCACTTCCACTGGCAGCTCAGTCTAATTTGTCAGTTCACCTTGGATTCCATGCGATCTAACCTTCTGGAGCGGCCGACCATGTGGAACCTTATCAAAGGCCTTACTGAAATCCATATAGAATATGTCTACAACCCTGCTCTCATCAACCTTCCTGGTCACTTGCTCAAAAATCTCGAACAAAATTTGTAAGGCATGATCTGCCACGCACAAAGCCATGCTGACTGCTCCAAGTCAAACTCTGTCTTTCCAAATGCATGCACATCTTATCTCTCAGAACCTTCTCAAGTGGTTTACCGAAAACAGGTGTGAAGCTTACTAGTCTATATTTCCTAGGCTTTTCTTTGCAGCCCTTCTTGAATAAGGGCACAACATTTGCTACCGCCCAGTCTTCCGGGATCTTGGTCCCTAAGCTTTTTCTCTCGTCTCTTACAGTGCTCTTAGATATATCTGGTCAGGACCAAGAGATTTGTCTGACTTTGTGCAGTCTAATATGTCCAACAGCAACTCTACTGTGATATGGACAGTACCAAAATATGACAACTAAGCTCCTCAATGTCACAGATCTTCATGTCTTTCTTCATGATAAACACAGAGGTGAAATTGAGGACTTCACCCATCTCTTGAGGTTTTACACATGCATGCCGGTTTTGGATTTTAAAGCATCCTATTCTCTCTCTCGTTGCTCTTTATCTTTCCTATACTGAATTTGGATTCACTCTAATCTTCTCAGCCAAGACTACCTCATACCCCCTTATGGCCTTGCTGATTTCCTTCTTCAGTAAACTCCTCTTTCCCCTGTATATACCTCCAGGGATTCCCTTGATATGAGCTGCCTGAACATGAGCCACGCCTCCTTTTTTCTGGTCAAAGCCTCAATATCTCTTGCCATCCAGAGTTCTTTCTTCCCGTCTCACATAACCTTCGCCCTCACAGGAAAATGGAAACCTTGAACTCGAGCTATCTCACTTTTAAAGCCCTCCCACTTGCCCGAGATCCTTTTACCTGGAAACAAACAACTCCAATCATCCCCTGCAATCTCCTGTCTAACTCCAACTACATATGCCTTGCCCCAATTTAGAACTTGAACCTTTGGACCAATTTTGTCCCTATCATAACTATTTTAACATTGATACAACTCTGATCACTTTTCCCAAAATTCTCCCCCACTTTATCTCATTCACCTTTCCTGCCCTATTTCCCAACAGTAGGTCGAGTTTGTCCCTTCCCGAGTACGATACTCTATATATTGATTGTGGAAATTTCGCTGAACACACTTAACAAATTACGTTCCATCTAAGTTCTTAACCATCTGGAAGTCCCAGCCTATTTTAGGAAAATTAAAATCACTTATTATAACAACCCTATTGTTCCTGCAAGTCTCCCCAGTCCCCCTGAATATTTGTTCCTCTAATTCACATTGTTGATTATAGTGCAACCACTATAACATTACCATCCCCCTCTAACTACTTTGCACCATTCACGAAACCTCACTGGATATTATCTCAGGTATTTCAACTTTAAATACTGGTGTGATGCTTGCCTTAATCAGAACTATTGGTATTTAAACTGTTTCCATTTACTTCTCTACATCGCAGTGATTTTCATATCCATGGCACCCCTTGTGAAGGCACAGTGGAGATATTGAGCTGTAAATGGATGGGAGCTGCACATCCTGTCACTACCAACATTGGCAGCAAGTTTCCCCACGCTGGACAGTGATCTAACACAGTGTTACCGAACAATGCAACATCCTGGGTTTATATATGAATGAACCAGTGCGGTCTGCACAGCTCCCCACCCTGGACATTTAGCCCAGGATTATAGATTCAGCATTGGTGTGGGCTGCATAGAGTTCCATTCTGGACATTGCTGGGTTGTATTCTGCAGTACGCGAGTCATAGCTACACAGTGCTCCATCCTGAAAGTATAATGGACGGGCTGGTTATTGCGAATGTGAAAGAACTAAACATCTGGCTATACCTTTATTTAATGTTTTCATTCTTGTTATTGGACCCTTCAAATCCAGACTCATCCGGTTTGACCCGACCCTCTGGATGAGTCATGGTGACTGTTGTTACAGTATCTGTGTCGGCAACATGACCAACAAATGGAGCAGAGGCTGCAGAGAGGACAGTCTCCATAAAATGGAATGAGGGAATCACAATCAGATCAGCCGTGGTCTTAGCCAATATTGGGGCAGGATTGTGTGGACCACGAATGCAACTTATCATATATTTGTGTTTTTTCCAAGCAAACTCCCCTTCTCTCCCAGTGTCCCACACTGGTGGGGAGTGAGTCCCCTTCTCCTGTTCCTGCGTAACAGGATCCTCGGGCCTCACTAGCCTCCAGATTTCCCTGTGTCCCAGTTTCGAGCAGTTGAATGACCGCCTCCTGTTCCTGTGTCCCAGTTTCGAGCAGTTGAATGACCGCCTCCTGTTCCTGTATTCCAGACTCGAGCGGTTGAGTGACTCCCTCCTGATCTTGTGTCCCAGTCTCGAGCAGTTGAGTGACACCCTCCTGTTCCTGTGTCCCAGTCTCGAGCAGTTGAGTGACTCCCTCCTGTTCCTGTGTCCCAGTCTCGAGCAGTTGAGTGACTCCCTCCTGTTCCGGTGTCCCAGTCTCGAGCGGTTGAGTGACTCCCTCCTGATCTTGTGTCCCAGTCTCGAGCAGTTGAGTGACTCCCTCCTGTTCCTGTGTCCCAGTCGCGAGCAGTTGAGTGACTCCCTCCTGTTCCTGTGTCCCAGTCTCGAACAGTTGAGTGACTCCCTCCTGTTCCTGTGTCCCAGTCTCGAGCAGTTGAGTGACTGCCTCCTGTTCCGGTGTCCCAGTCTCGAGCGGTTGAGTGACTCCCTCCTGATCTTGTGTCCCAGTCGCGAGCAGTTGAGTGACTCCCTCCTGTTCCTGTGTCCCAGTCTCGAACAGTTGAGTGACTCCCTCCTGTTCCTGTGTCCCAGTCTCGAACAGTTGAGTGACTGCCTCCTGTTCCTGTGTCCCAGTCTCGAGCGGTTGAGTGACTCCCTCCTGATCTTGTGTCCCAGTCGCGTGACTCCCTCCTGTTCCTGTGTCCCAGTCTCGAACAGTTGAGTGACTCCCTCCTGTTCCTGTGTCCCAGTTTCAAGCAGTTGAGTGACTGCCTCCTAATCGAAGTTTTGTGAAAGTAGATGTCCCCCTCCTGCTCCTGAGTAACAGGCTTCAATAGCTCTGTGCTCACCTGCTGCTCCTGTGGAATGGAGGTGAGGGACTGAATGGCCTCTTCACATTCCTTACAGCTTTTCTTGACTAAAGGCCTTTCTCCTGTTTCTGTAAAACACCACCAAAATCTGAATGATGTATTTTTGTATTTTACTGTCAGTAATTGAGCAAACCAGCTGACTGACAGAATTCAGAAGCTGAATAGCCTCCTCCTGTTCCCGTATTAAACACTCAAGAGTCAATAGACTCTCAGAGATGTATAGCATGGAAAAAGATCCTTCGGTCTGGTCATCCATACCAACCAAATATCCTACATTCATCTCGTCTCCCTTTCCAGCACTTGGCCCATCTCCCTCTACACATTTCCCATGCATGTATCCATCCAAATGCCTTTTAAATGGTGTAACAGTACCTGCCTCCACCACCTCTTTTGTCTGTTCAATCCATACACGCAGCAGTCTCTGTGTGAAAATGTTGTCCCTCACGTCCCTTTTTAAATCTTTCTCCTCTCACCTTAAGCCTTTATATTCTATATCTGGAATTGTCTATCCTGGGAAAATACATTGACTTATCTATGCCGCTCATGATTTTATAAACCCCTTTAAGGTCCCCCTCAGCCTCAACACTTGAAAATAGCCCCAGCCTGTTCAAACTCTCCCTGTTACTCCAACCCTCCAACACCTGCAACATTCTTTTAAATCTCTTCTGCACCCTTTCAAGTTTGGCAACATCTTTCCGAAAGCAGGTTGACCAGAATTAAAGGCAATATTACCAAAGTGGCCAAACCAATGTCCTGTACAGATGCAACACGTCATGCAAACGCATAGACTCAAAGCACGCACCAATAAAGGGAAGATCACCGAGTGCCTTCTTCACTACACTGTCTCCCTGTGACAACAATTTCAAGGAACGGAGAACCCGCACCACAAGCTGCCTCACAGGGCAGCGACCTGGGTTTAATTCCATCCTTGAATGACTCGCTGTGTGGAGTTTGTACATTCTCCCCGTGTCTGTGTGAGTTTCCTCCGGATGCTATGTTTCCCTCCGACAGTATAACGTTATACAGGTAAGGGTAGATTGGCCATCCTAAATTGTGCATAATACCCTTGGATGTGAGGGAAAGGTGCATTAACCATGGGAAATGCAGGCTCAGAGTGATAGGGGAGGGGTTTGTCCAGTGGGATACTGTTTAGAGAGACGGTGTGGCCTCGATGGATCGTATAGCCTGTTTCCTAACTGTGGGGATTCTATAATTTTTATGGAGTTCTCCGTGATTGGCAACTTTCGACAGTATCCGACCTGTATGCCTGGCCCTGACTTTTCTTGCCAAAATGCAACACCTCATATTTGTCTAAAATAAACTCCATCTGCCACTCCTCAGCTCAGCTAATTAAGTTCCCATTATATTCTGAGAGATCATTCTTCACTGTCGACTACACTACCAAATTTGGAATGATCTACAAACTTACTGACAATACTTCATATACTCAAGTGCAAATGATTTGTATAAGTAACAAAAGGCAGTGGACCCACTATTGACCTTTGTGAGCAGCGCCACTGGTCACAGGTCTCCAAGTTTAATGAACTAACGTCCACTGTCATGGCCCGTCTCCAATATTCAAGAAAATTTTGGATCTTAAATGGCGAGCTCTCCATGGATCCCAGGCAGCCAAACCTTGCTAACCAGTCTACCATGTAGAACATTTTCGTTTTCTTACTGAACTGCATGAAGACAGCATCCACTGTCCTGCCTTCATCAATCATCTTCTTCACTTCCTCAAGAAATTCCAACGAGTCAGTGAGACGTGATCTCCAATGTACAAATCTCTCTTCAGTCCTTGTCTTTCCAAATGCATATACATCGTTTCCCTCAAAATCCCCTCCAACAATTTAGTCACCATTGACGTCAGGCTCACCGATCTAGAGTTACCTGGGTTTTCCTTAATTTCTGAAATAATGACACTCTGTTAGCAACCCTCCAGTCTTTTGCCACCTCACCTGTGGAAATCAATGTTACAGATATATCAGCAAAAGGCTGAGCAATTTCTTTCCTAGCTTCCCACAATATTCTGGGATACAACTGACCAGGTCCAAGGGCTTTATTCACCTTTATGTGTTTTAAAATGTTCAACATCTCCTTCTAATATAGATACTTTTCAAGATATCACTATGTATTTCTTCACTCGCTCGCTATTGTAACCTCTTCTACATTAAATACTAGGAAAGATACTTGTTTAGTATCCCTTCCATCTCCTATGGTTCCACACATACGTAGCCTTACTGATCTTGAAGGTGCCCTATTCTCTCCCTAGTTAATATTTTGTAATTAAAGGATGTGTAGAATTGCTTCAATGCCTCGGTAACCCTATTTCTAAAGCCATCTCATGTCCACATTTTTCTGACCTGATTTCCCCATTGACTATACACTTACTGCCCTTATACTCCTCTCGGGATTCACTTAATCTCATCTCTGTTTACCTGACATATGCCTCCTTCCTTACCTTGACCAGACCATCAATATATCTAACCATCCAGTACTCCCTGCACCCACCAGCCTTGCCCATCTCACTAATGGGAACACGTTGGCTCTGGACTCTCTGAAACCAAGTTTTGATGGCCTTGCATTTTCCAACCATCCCTTTACCTGTGAATAGGGTATTCCAATCAGCCTTTCACAGGGCTCGCCTAACACTTTCAAAATTGGCCTTGTTCAAAGTTAGAACTTAAATGTTTACATCAGGTCATTCCTATTCCGAAATTAATTTAAAACTAATATTTATGTGTAACAGACTTGACATGTTAAATAACCACTTCCTGCCCCTCTGTAACAGGGTCGAGAGGCTGAATGGTCTCCTCTTGTCCCTCTGTAATAGACTGGAGAGGCTGAATAACCTCCTCTTATCCCTCTGAAATAGACTCAAGAGGCTCCATGACCTCCTCCTGTACCTGTGTAACAGATCTGCGACATTAAATAACACAGCAACCCGTGAATTATAAGCAGCTGGTAAACTGTATCTGATGGAGGTCCATCCTTTCTCAGTTACAGAAACACAAACAACACTATGTACTCCAGGTGCCCTCTCAGTGACACCTCATACAGCTGCAGTGACACATCTCTTCGTTTTGAATGATTCTGTTGGCAAAATGTGCCAATATTCCAGCTTTCCACCTTTTTAAGTAGCAACAGGCTAATATGGGCAGAATGACCTTCTCCTATCCCTCTGTAAGAGTCCCATAGGGACAGAATTTCTTCGGCCTGTTCCTGAGCGGCAGTCTCAATGCTCTGTCTCAAGGTTATGAAAGGATTTGAAAACAGGGCATTAAAACCAGGAGTAGCCGCCCACTGGTCAATAAGTACCGTACTTTGATAACTTTCAATCCCACCCCTGGCCAATATTTGCAGCTGAAGCAGACAAGTCACAACTGTGAGAGATCCCTTTGACTATGAGCTGATTCTTGACACCATTCCCTGACCATTTCCATCTTGAACTACTCAAGTATCGAGAAACTTGCCCACCCGAATTTTTTTTTAGCAGCCGATCTGTTCTTTTATAACTGCCTCCTTTCATAAACAGAGTGGAACATATATCGACCCCTGCAGTGTCCTGTTAATACTCTCATATACAAGTTAATAAAAAGATTTAAAAGATTTAAAGATTTATGATCCATTCCTCAGCAACCCTCATCCATTCCATCCAAAACCAGGAAATGAAAAGTGATGTTTTGATCTGGTTAACTGAGCCTATTTGTTCAGTAAGTGCGATTAAAGCCAATCTCCATGGATTCTAATTATCCCAGTGGAGTGTTTCCATCTTTTAACGATAAATGGGCACCGTTCAATGTGTTATCCCATAACATGAGCGGGAGCATCACCGACAGCACTGACAGGGATCAGCAGATCCAGAGAGAAGGGGAGGAGAGATCAGAATCTGAGAATATGAGACTGGAATGTGCCAACAATGGATCAGAATCCGAGAATATTAGACTGGAATATACCAACAATGGATCAGAATGTGAGAATATTAGACAGGAATATTCCAACAATATACAGGAGCTTATCCGATTATGTTTGGTATCTTTCTACATTTGATTGGTGGTCATTATCATCGCGGATTTATTACGCTCTTCTCATTATTCAATATTTTTATTATCCCTTCCTGGCTATCGTTGGTGTTCCTGGTAAGTGTCACTCTCCAGATTTTGTTTTCTATAAACCAGTTTTGACTGTATTATGGTTATTTCATATACTCTACACATCTTGTCACTATTATTGTTCCTGTTGAATCTCTCCATCCAGATATTCACTCTACAGACCACTACTAACTACATCAATGAACGTGTTCAATTACTGCTTCCCTCTCTGCTCTGACAGTGTTACTTTCGTGTCTCTATGTTGATCTATTCAGTTTCAGGGGAGAACCACAATGCATTGTATCATTGCCTTTGCTGTTAAGAGCATAGAGGTCACCGTCGACTGCTCTGGTTACAAACTCCACTTCCTTCCACTGTTTCCATCCCATCCCTGGCCAATATCTGCAGCTGAAGCAGACAAGTCACAACTGTAGGAGATCCCTTTGACAATGAGCTGATTCTTGACACCATTCCCTGACCATTTCTAACTTGAAATACTCACCACCCCAGAATATATCTCACTGGTTTATTCCATCTGCTGTTTGAACCTTGAGCTATGAAGTACAGGCTTAATGAAGCCAATAATCTGCTGCTGATGCTCCCGGCTTCAGACCTGCCAAAACAAATCTGATTCAACCTCACATCAAACTCCGATCGATCTGTCATTCATGTGCACGCAGATGTATATTGCTGTTGTGTCTGGCAATGCCTTTATTTTAACATTCTCAAACACTTTATATCATCTGTCCATGAAACTTCCCTCGTTCTCTCTATTGACTAATAAAAGGCCTGCCAGTTGCTCCTATTTAAAATAGTTTCCTACATGTGCAGTCCTTCTCAAACAATGAGTTTCTCATTCAACCACACACACAAACACACACACACACACCAAACCTTCCTATTGTAGACAGTAATCTGATGCGAGTATAGTTAGCATATGATAGTAAAGTTTGCAATACTCTCTATGCTGGGCTGTCATTTTGTCCCAGTTTATGTTTGTTTGTGGTGGTCGGTGAAGCAGATTCAGGATTTGATGGAACAAACCATTTCCGCTGATCTGACAGTGCCTTTATTCAATGTTCTCATTCTTGTAATTTTACTCATGAAGATCTCACATCTGCAGTTAGTCCCACTGCCCTGCCTTTTTCCACATATTTCCACAACATCTTTTCAGTTAATTAACTGTGTGTTTCTGTCTTTAATGTGAATCTCTCTGTCCCTCTGTATCTTTCCCTGGCCTTGGGTTTTGTCTCCCTAGTGTATCGAGTGCTGGCATTGTGTAGCTCAGAAATACTGAAATGGTGTTTTTTCAAGCTGTTGTTCCCTTCCCGGTATGTCCCATGTGATGGTTCATGGACAGGCGTGTTTCAGAAGTTATAAGACACATCCTTGTAACTTGGTCTGTACCTGTGATTGTCTCTCTCAGGTGACCTTGCGATCAGTAACACGAGGAAGCCCACTGAGCGAAGGACCAGGCATATAAATTGTGTGGCAATGCTGCTACTTTTTAAATAAACGTTAGTTTCTCATTTTCTTTTAGTAAGAGGTCTTAAAGGCCAAACTGCCGACTGAAAACAGCTCAAGTAAATAACTTACGGGACTTTTAGTGTTTTTAATAAATAGTAGTAATGCTCACACAGCTCACACAGACCAGATTCCACAGAAATCGTGTGGAAGAGCAGAGTAACAATGGCAAGATTAGAAGCTGAAATGGCTGATGCTGATGCTTGAGTTCAGAAATCAAAGTTTGGTTTCTGTGAGGGATTGAGAAGAATGTGTGAGGTCTTCTTAAAGCCAGCTCACACAGACCAGGCTTTCTAGTTTGTTTTTTCTTGTAGCTGTAACAATCACCGGGTGCTTGGGGTCCCAAAAGGGTTGGAAGTTTTAGTAAATTATCCCTAACTGCTGCTCTCTCTAAAGCCTCACTTGATGGCCTTTCCTCCTGGATTGGAGAACTGTATGCAAGAATGCATGTCTGAATGTTCCTTTTTGCCAAGGGGTATGTTTCGGTGATGTTAATAGTTTGAACAGTTCATTTGTAGAACGTACTGTATCCATTATTCGGTTAAGTTTTCCAATAGTTAAGTTATTCTAAATTCCTCTTCATTTTGTATGGATTTTCATCAGAGAATAGTGAGGATGAGCAACCCTATGGTAGCCAAAGGCCTGATCAGGATCTGTTTAAATACATCCAGGCATTATCTAAAATTGATAAGAATGATGAGGGAGCCTTTTTAATTTCATTTCAGAAAGTGGCTAAACAAGTGCAGTGGCCAGAGAACATGTGGATTTAATTTATCCAAACAAAGCTGATAGGTATTTGCATCCCGATCGGAGGAGGTGAAGAAAGCCATCTGAAGTGCATATGAGCTTGTGCCAAAAACCGACAGACAGTGTTTCAGGAATCTAAAATAGTGTCCGAGGTTAAACGCACGTTGTGTTTGAAAGAATCAAACAAAGTAATTTTGAAAGGTGGGGAAGGATATTAAAAACAGAGCAAACCTATGACACTCTGAGAGAGACTCTAATTTTGGAGAAGTTCAACAATTCACTTCCTGCAGTCGGGAGAAATCGTGTGGAAGAGCAGAGTAACAATGGCAAGATTAGAAGCTGAAATGGCTGATGCTGATGTTTGAGTTCAGAAATCAAAGTTTGGTTTCTGTGAGGGATTGAGAAGAATGTGTGAGGTCTTCTTAAAACATATCCCTGTGAGAGTAAGGTTTACTGGCATAGGCCAGGAGTAGCAGGTAAAGAGGTTACAGCATTAAGAGATACAGAAGCATGTAATTCTTTTATGCTGAGACATGAGGAGCTACGTCATTCAGAGGGACTATTGGAGAGATGAGAAGTGCTCCATTATGGGCCGTGTGGTTGGAGTGTCCAGTGAAGACATCAACAGATTTATTCCACACTGGGGAAGGAGGCCTTGAGCTTGGTGTTGGCGTTACTACATTTCAGCATTTAAGTTGCGAATAACATACTTGAGACAAATCTTTATCACTGATCGTGACCCCTTAAAGTTTGTGGAGAAGTTCAGGGAGAAAACTTTATTGAGTTTATTATTGCTGCCATTCAATATGAAATTATAAAGTTGACAGGGCAAGAAAAAGTAAGTTTTGACACGTTGTGGGGACTTGGACGAAGAAAGATAAAAGGCATTCTGTGGTAGGAGTAAAATGACTGAAATCGAAACTACCTGTGAACATTTGTATGCTCAGAGTCAATGTAATATATATTCATTCCAGTCTACTAATAGAGGAAGATTAGGAGGTCTAAAATGAATCCACCTTTGTATATTGATGGATTATGTTATTACCGATGGAGCCGGGAGGATACTATCACTGTAAATAGGTTACAGTGATAGTATCCTCTTGGGGTTTTTTTTGACGAGAGGTTTTAAAGGCAGAGGTGAAGAACTGCTGTCTGAAAACAGTTTAAGTAAATAACTGAGAAAGCCTTTAGGTTTTATTAAAACGATGGTAACAATGGAAGGGCAGTGGCCAGCTCTCCCAGATCAGGTTTACTCATTTTGTTTTTAGCTGCAGCATTCAGAAGCTGTTCGGGTCCCAGAATGGTTGGAAGTGTCAATACATGATCCCTCGCTGCCTTTCTCTCTGAGATCTCTGTAGATGTTGATTTCTCCTGGATCAGAAAACTTCTGTATGGATCTGTATTTGAATACATCTTTGTGTCAAGCGGTGTAAACCACGAAGGTATTTTATCTATTGTTTGTGTAAGTGTTCCAACATATAAGCTATCCCAAAATGTTCTTTTCTTTGTTTGTATTTTAACTATAGCATTTTAACAGGTTATATTTTGCTTAACGTCGACTGGTTTGACCAGTCATAACATATCTGGAAAGCACACTTCACATCAATATTCAAAATAACGAAAGGTTTGGGTCTAAGCAGCCTTCTTAAAATATATTGCGGGAATCTGGTCTGGTCCACAACACTTATAGGTGAGGGGTTTCTAACTGACTCCTGTTATTGAAAAGTTAGTGCCGCAGCTGGGGATGTTTTGCTGGAGGTTGTGCTGTGAGCTGCCTCAGACATTCAGGGAGACCTGAGGATTTGGTGACCCAACTTTGGATGGAGCGTGGGGACTGTAGTTACAACATCTGGGTCTGCAACATGAACAACAAATGGAGCAGAGGCTGCAGAGGGGGGAAGCTTTGAAACCACACAGTGAGTGTGAGTGTGGAAAGGGATCTGCGGGATCCACCCCGGGTTTTCCAGGAACAGCTTCCCAAGCTCCACTTAAACCAGGAGCAGAGTGTGAGGGGCCCTGACTGAACAAGGAGCTGGTCACAGAGCGGTGTCACCTTCTTTAACACGTCCTGCAGCTTCACGCCAGGGGGAGGACAGTGCTGCCAGTGGCTGTTAGGGTCACTGTTTCATTCAGCTTCTATGTTCTGGAACTTTTCAAACAGGACTGGGTGACATATCCATCATCTCCCAGTATGTTGCCATCAATGTAACCATTCAGTGACGGAGGATATATATGGTGGATGAAGTAAATACATTGTTTCACCCACAGCAGGGAGCTGCCGGGTGTATCCAGTATAATGGGATTCCCGATGGTGTACATGGCATCTGCGGAGTAGCCGTGTCAATGGGGAGAGGTAGAGGAACTGAAGGAGCACTCTCTGTATTAATCTTGAAGCGTGCTCATCACAGTACATCATGCTGGTGAATATCCCTGTCCTCACTGCAGCCACAGCCTCTTCATTCACAAGCAGGCAGCCATTCCCATCGTCTTCAGATCTCCATGTAGAAAGGAATGAATGTATCTTGGATAAAGGCCATCCCCTTGATACTCGTTTGATAACAGCATCCCCCATCACCAACCAAACACTTCGAAACATTCCATGTGTACGGAGAGCAATGGGGTCACTTGGAGCATCAAGGAGCAGACGATCAGGGATGGAGCAAAACCTCCCATGTCTGAACGGGTCTGTGTGAACCCCCCAGTACACAGGATCATTAATCCCCGTAATCCCTCTCCATTTCAGTAACATACTGCCTTCCATTATTACTGTAAATGAAATGACAGATTATATCATGTTATATTGCAGCTGCCAAATTGTTATCCATTGCCTTTACCACTCTGTATCTATGTGTAGACCCTCCAACCTCTCTTGACATTTAATCTCTTGCTTATCACAGCAACATGACCAAACTCAGTATCTCTATATCTGTTCTGTCCTCCTGATCATTGATATAGATTGTAAATAGTTGAGGACCCAGCACTGGTCACTGTGTGACTCCACTGGTGACGTTCTGTCAAACTGATTAAGACTGATTTATCCAGAGAGCCTCCTTCCTGTTTGATACATAATCCTCCCCCATTACTGTGTAACACAGTCGTAAAGCTGAATATGAACAAGGAGCATCAGTCAGGAATCCAACCCTTCGAACCTGCTCCACCATGGAATACAATCATGGCTGATGTCATCGCGGCCTCTGTTCCACTTTCCTGCTATCTCTCGATCCTCAAACTCTAGTCTCTTATTGTAGATTGCACCACATGAAAACATATCCACTCCACAGCTACACTTTCAATTACGTTTAGCATTTTACAGACCTCAATGAGCTCTCCTTTCATTCTTATATACTTGAGAGTATAGGCCTAAACTGCTCAATTTCTCTTCATAAGACACACACTTCAAATAAGGAATCATTCTAAAGAAGCTCTTCTGAATTGCCTCCAATGGAAATACCTCATTCTGCAGGACACCCAAACTGTACTCCAGTTGCAGCCTCACGAACGCCTTGCATAGCTACAGCAACACTCCCTACCTTTCTTCTCTATCTTTTTATAAATAAACACTGAAATTATGCTTGCATTCCTCATTACCTGCAGTACCCGCAGGCAAGTTTTCTGTGATATGCAAGCAGGCACCCAGATCCCTCTGCACTTAAGCACTTTGAAGTTTCTCTCCATTTAGATAATAATTTGCTTTTTTATTATGCTGGCCATCTTGAATAACCCCATATTTATCCACTTTACTTTTCATTGCCAAATGTTGGCCCATTCACCCAATCTATACATATAGTTTTTAAATCCCTTGCATCATCATTCCGAAGAAATTTCCCACCAATGTTAGTGTCGTCTGAAAATGTAGCTATAGTATTTTCTATCCCGTCAACCGAGTAATAATATCGATCCCAAATGGTTGAGGCATGAGAACTGAAATCTATGGCTCCCAACAAATTGCATTTTCCAATATAAAATGATACATTTAATTCATCTGACTGCATTTTGTTGGTTAACCAATCCTCCATCCAAACCAATAAATTACTCCTAAACTGATGCTGTCTGATCTTACCACTCACTCTTTGGAGAAGGGACGTATCTGAATCCTTCACGAAGACCAGATATATTCCATCTCCAGGATTCCCACTATCCACCTTGTTTGTCACATCTTTAAATAACTCAAGAAAACACTTCAATCATGGTTTATCTTTTGTAAAGCCATGTTGAGTTCGAAGGATTGTGGTTTACGTTTGCAAATGTCCTCAACAATGGATTCTAATAATTTGCCTTAAATTACAATAATTTATTGTTACAATTTACTCCCTAATGTATTCAGTTATTATAAGTTCTTCCCTTTCTAAAACCTTTACGTTTTCTATGAATTCCTGTTTGATGGGCAAAGGGTTTTAAGAGATGTGCTCCAATTGCTGCATAAGCGGTATGTGTGGCTGACTGGACTCATCATCCTGCTGGTGTACAAAATCGATGGGATGAAGTCTTTCTGGTGTTCCCATGTTGTCGTCTCCAAGGCCAGAATGACCACCTCCTGTTGATGCGTTAGAGGGGTGGGGGATTATGGAATCTTCCCGTTGCTGTGTAACATTTTGAGGGTCTGATGGGTCTTCTCATATTTCTCCATAATCGGTGGAGATACTGAACGGTCTCCTCATGTATCCCAGAGATGGGACGAAGGGAGCGATTGGTCTTCTCTTGTTCCCATACAACAGACACGTGTCTGAATTATCTCCTCCTTTCTCATGAAAAAAGTCTCAGATAATTTTTATCCTAACACGTTTCCCTTGCAACAGACTCGGTGGGTCTGAATGGCCTCCTGTTATCCCAGTGTAACAATGTCCAGTCACTGTGTGACCACTTCCAGTTCCTATGTTACGGACTTGAGGAGGCTGAGTGGACTGATCCTGTTGCTGTGTAATAGGATACTGGTGCAGCATGGCCTACTCTGGGTCCGGTGTTATAGATTCGAGGGGCTGATTGGCCTCCTCCTGTAAATATACATCGGGCTCGAGGGGCTGAACAGTGTCGCCCTATTCTGGTGTGACAGGCTCGAAGGCCTGAATATCCTCCTGTTGTTCCTGTGAAACAGGCTGGAGAACGGAATGGATTCCCCCACTATCTGTGTAATTCTCCTCAGTTGTTGACTCCTTCCTGTCATCTATGTTGAAATAAGTTCATCCTTTATTTTTGTAAACTCCAATGGCGATTGGATCAACCTGATCATCCTTTCGTTATAAGCTAGCACCTTCATTGCAGGAATCAGCTGAGGGAACCACTTCTGAGCTGCTTCCAATATAACATCATCCTTTCTTCATTGGAGAGACTAAATCTGTACACACTACTCCAGATGTGATCTCACTAAGACCCTGTACAGCAGCAGTAATGCTTTACCAGCCTGCTGTAACGTTCCCACCCAGGTTAGAGCTGTCTCAGCTCTCTGGGGAAATACAGAGCATTGTTGAACGATCATTGTCCTTTTCTACTCCACTAGCATTACGGGAAATCTGGAGAAAATGTCACAATGATGCTTAAGAAGATCATAAATGATGTGGCGAGATGATCTCTACCATTAATCTCCCCAAAGCCCACGTCGCTCAGATTCTACAGAATCTTGTAATGTGGAGCGTAAAAACAGCAAGGAGAAGGAAACATTGATGGGAGTTATATATCAAAGTGAAAGCTGCAATACAAATGCTGGACATGTTATAAAACGGGAAATGAGATATACACATTTGTGGGTACTGCAGTAATAATGTACTGTTTACATTATATCTAAACTGTGTTAACCCAACTGAATGCTAATGTTGGGAAAAATGGATTTCATGAGCATGTGTTAGATAGCTGGCATTAACATTTTGTCGAGCACTGAGCTAGAGATCAGGTTATTTAGGAATTGGTGTTGGATGATCAGAAAAGCTAATTGAAAACTTTGCTGTAGAGGACATTTTGGGATCAGTGGCCACAATGTATTGGTTTTCTTTTATGCTGTTTGAGTACACGGTAGCTTTTGGTTTATTTGATGTAACTGACATAAATCTGAATCATGCAAGCCCTGAAGGTGTGAGGAGAAAGTGGGCACTGCAGATGCTGGAGATCAGTGGCGCTGGAAAAGCACAGTCAGGCAGTGTACTCGGAGCAGGAGCATTGACGTTTCTGGCACAACCCTTTATCAGGAATGAGGCTTCTGGGTCAAAGGAGCTGAGAGATAAATGAGAAGGGGATGTGGCAGGAGGCAGGTAGCTCGGAATGCGATCGGTAGATGAAGGTGGTGTTGAAAGTGATAGGTGATGAAGGGAGACAGAACGCCTCATCTACTGCATCCTTTAAACTCAGTGTGGTCTTCTCTACATTGACGAGACATACGTGGATCATTTCAGGGAACATCGTTGGAACAGCCACATTGACCAACTCCACTACCTAGTGGCTAAACACTTGAACTCTCCTTTCCACTCTGCCAAGGACATGAGAGTCCTGGGCCTCCTCCATCACCAAACCCTAACCACCTGAAGCATGGATGAAGAAAGGTTCCTCTTCTGCCTTGAGGACCTTCCAACCACAAGGGATTAATGTAGATTTCACCAGTTTCCCCATTTCCCCTAACTCCACCTTATCCCATTCCAATATTCCAACTCAGCTTTTGAACGTTCCTATGTGTTCATCTTCCTTACCATCAATCTGGTCCACCCTCCTCTCCGACCTAACCCTTTCAGCCTCACCTTTAACTACTTATTAGGACAAAGGAAGCTGCTTAGAAAAATGCCAAGTGTTGTAGTAAGCCAGTGGATTCGGAGAAAGGTAGGACCCAGCAAAGGATGACCAAGAAACTGAGAAGGAAGTCAAAAAGCGAAACAGCATGCAAACAAAAGAAAAACATAAAGACTGCTAAAGAAAATCATTAAGACCGCTAAAGAAAACCATAAAGACTGCTAAAGAAAAACATAAAGACTGCTAAAGAAAAACATAAAGACTTCCAAAAAAAAACATGCATCAGTGTATGAAACAAAAGAAAAAACAAGTTAATATGTGGAACAGTAGGTGTGCGGACAGGGTAATTTATTGAAGAGAACAGAGAAATCACAGGGGAAAGAAACAGTTTATTTGAGTCTATTTTCAAGGCAGAATATCCAGAAATTCTCCCAGAAATACCAAGTGACCATGGGACTTGTGCAAGTAAAGTCTAAGATCATTCTTATCAGTGTTGAGGTCATCTTTGAAAAGAAAGCTGGATTGAGTATTTGTAAATCTGACAGATCAGATGTACTTCATACAAGAATTACAGAGGAAGCAGCAATAGACGTATTGATTGCATCTCAGATTTTCATGTTATTTTCCAATACATTCTGGAAAGATATTTAGTCAATCTGGATATGGCAAAAGTTATAAATATTATTCAACAGTTTAGGAAAGGATAAAGATTGAGAGTGGTGAACTACAGATCAGTTAACTTGTAATCCGCGGTCGGGTGTCTCTTGGGCTGAATCACAAAGAACGTGTTACTGGATATATTGAAGTTAATGAGAAAATTGGGGAGGATGATAATGCATCGATGAAACGAAAACCATAAGTGACAAACATTTTTTGGAATGATTTGGAGATGATTCTTGTGGACGTAGACAACAATGGATAACGTATCGTTAGATATTCAGGAAGATCTTTCTTTAAGAACTCTCCCACTCTCATCATAAGAAATGTTAAAGTGAAAGGAATTGGGAAGAACGCATGCAAATAGGAAACTAAAAATTAGGTTTACATTTATGTGAATGTAATTGCAATATAGAAGATGTCGTGCACCAGCTGCATAGAGTGTTGCTGAGACTAAACTTAAAGTATCGTGTACCGTTTGGAGTCCCAATCTAAGATCGAAAAACTGACTACAGAGGAACTGCAAAAGGTATTTTCCAGACTAATCCATAAAATGGCAAGATTGTCTGATGGGGAAACAGCCTGTGATCTCGAGTTTCAAAATATGAGAGTTGATTGTAGTGAAACTTAGAAACTTAGGAACATTGAGGGGACTGAATAACAGAGAGACATGGAGAAGTGCAAGCAGTCGAGATCAGGGAGAATCCCATGATATTCTACACGGTCAAGTAGAACAGAATAATCAGCAACAGTTAGTGTCCATTAGAGATCAAAGTGTGTCAACCCGGAGAACATTGATAGATTGTTACATGAAAACATCACAGCTGTTTTACTTGGGAGAAGGAGGATGCAGGTACAGAATTCGAGAAGATGGACTGGAAGCTCTTGAACAGATTGATGTTAAGTATGAGCAGGAGTTTGAGGCTTTGTCTGGTATAAAATTCGATCAATCCGCAGGTCTGGATAATGTTGGAGTCAAGGGAGGAAAGACGCTGATTGGAAATTTTAATTAGATTCTGACCATGGGGAGGTGCTAGAGGACTGGAGAGCAGCTGATATGATTCCAAATTCACAGTCAGGGTGGTAGAGATTTTCCAAGGTAACTATAGATGAGCGAGTACTAGATCACTGTTCAGGAAACTACTGGAGAAAATAGAGAAGGAGAAAATCGAACTCCAATCAGAGTCGCAAGGTTTGATCAAGGATAATCATCATGACTTTCTCAGAGTGAAGTCACACCTAATGAATTTGATTGAATTAGTTTGAGGAGGTTGCTTATTTAGTTTTTCAGCAAGGCCTTTGACAAAGTTCCACATGGGAAATTGAAAAACATAAAGTAAAATATCAGAGTATCGAGGGTAACTTGAAAATTTACAACGAAAATTGTCTTAGTGTCAGGAGTCAGAGGGTGGTGGGAGAAGGCTGTTTGTGTGACTGGAGACCAGTGTCCTCTGGTGTACCACAGGGATCAGTGCTGTGTCCCTTATTGTTGAAGCATTCGTAAATGGTATAGGTGTGAATCTGGAGGGGGAGTGGGTGGAGGGCTGGGAGTTGAGATAAGTAAGTGTGTGTTTGACACAAAGATTGGCCGAATGGTTGGCAGTGAGGAGGAAGTTCTGATTTTACAGGTAAATACAAGTGGAATGATCAGATGGGCAGATCGATGGCAGATGGAATGTGATCCTGATAAATATGAGGTGATGTACTTTGGAAGGAGGAACCAGACATGGGGTGTACACAATGATTGGCAGCACACTAGGGAGCTCTGAGGATGTTTCTCCACACATCCATGAATGTGACTGAACAGGGTAATGGACTAGTTAAGAATTGAACCTTGGGTGTCGCGTTTATTAATCAGGGAGTAGATTATAAATGCTATGTAGGGCTTGGTTTAGTCCATGATGGAGGACTATATGTCGTTCTGGGAGCCTCATTACAGGAAGGATGTGATTGTACTGGACGGTGTTGCAGTGGAGACTTAACAGGTTGTTCCCTGGGATGGGGCATATCAGCTATGGAGAGAGGCTGGATAAGCTCGGGTTGTTTACTTTGGAGCAGAGAAAGCTGAGGGGGATGTAATTCAGAAGGATACGTTAACAAGGGGCATCGACAGGGTGGATAGACAGTAGCTGTTCCCTTTAGACAGAGGGTCAAGAACAAGGGAGCACACCTTAAAGTGAAGAGTTTGACGTTCAGAGAGGATTTAAAGATTACTTTATTTTCACCCAGAGGGTGTTGAGGTCTGGAATGCACTTCCTGAGAGGGGAGTTATCACGGCTAACCTCTCAACCGTTAAGTGTACTTGGACGAGCACTTGGAAGTGTCATAATATTCCAGGCTATGTGCCTGGTGTTGGAAAGTGGGACTAATATAGATCGTGCTGTATTTCTGTTGGTACAGAGACTATCTCCTGTGCGTGTATGACGTGGAGCTGAGCAGCTTAAGACAGGAATTGATAGGTTTCTGAAGATAATGTTCACAAAGGTTATAAGAGTGAACTGTTATAGCTTGTCAAATTATGTCAAGGTGAGAAGTATGAAAAAACAGTGCAGGTTCCTTCCAGTTTGAAACCAGAGGTTGGAGAATGGGAAACAGGGAAATGGCAAAACTATGAATCCACAACTTCAGTTCTGTTTTCACAGAACTTTCTGACGATACCAGGAAAACCCAGTCTGGTATGGAAAACGAAATAGTACATGGAACATAGAACATAGTAAGTAAATGGTTTGGGAGAAATGATTCGAACTGAAAATAATGGTCATCGACAACACTAACACAGGTTTATGAAATGGGAATTATGTTTGAGAAACAGACTGGGAGACACGCGGATTTTCAGAAAAAGTTTGATAAACCTCCAAGCCCAGTTTGCAAAATCAAATCTTAGTGGATTGGGGTGAAAATACGGACAAGCTTCCAGAATGGGACATCTGGCAGGAAACAGTGAATAGAAATAAACAGACTTGTGAAGCAACAGCCTGACCTTGTATTTAAGGTATGGTTCTGTGAGTATGACTATATCCCTGACATCCCATCACCTTCCCTGGATATCTCCTCTCTCACCAGCAGGACAGACAAAGCAGAAGTGGTGGCACAGTGGGATTCAGCTGGAAGGGAATTGCTCTGGGAGTCCTCAACAGTGACCTGTATCCCATGAACTCTCATGGCGTTAGTTTACACATGGGAAAGGAAACCTCCTGCTGATTACCATGTACCAGCCTCTCCCAACTGATGAGTCAGTACTCCTCCATACTGACCAACACTTGGAGGAAGCGCTGAGGGTGACAAAGGCACAAAATGTACTCTGGGTGAGGGACGTCAATGTTCACTAAAGGAGTGGTTCAGCAGCAGCATTACTGATTGAGCTGGTTGGGTCCGAAAGGATATAACTTCTCGACTCGGTCTGCGGCAGGTGGTGAAGGAACCCACAAGAGGGAAAAGCCATATTTGACCACAGCCTTACTAATCTGCCAGTTGCAGAAGTATCTGTCCATGACAGTATCGGGTAAGAGTGACCACCGCATAGTCATTGTGGAGACAAAGTGACACCTTCACATTGAGAATAACCTCCACAATTTTGTGTGGTACTATCACCATGCTAAATAGGACAGACTTCGAACAGATCTAGCAGCTGAAGTCGGGGTTTTCATAAGGTGCTGTGGTTCATCAATAGCAGCAGAATTGTACACCCACACAACCTCATGGCCTGGCGTATCCCCCTCACAACAATTACCATCAAGCCAGAGGATCCACCTTGATTCAATGGAGTATGCAGGGGGGCAGAAGCAGCACTGGGAATACCTGAAAATGAGGTGTCTGCCTGATGAAGTCACCAACCAGGACTACCTGCGTACCAAACAGCATAAGCAGTTCGTCATCGACAGAGCTAAGGGATCCCACAAGCAACGGTGCAGATCTAAGCTCTGCAGTCCTTCTACTTCTAGTTGAGAATAGTTATGAACAATTAAACAAGTCATTGGAGGTGGAGATTCCACAAGTATCCCCATCCTTAATGATGGAAGAGCCCAGCACTTCAGTGCAAAGGTAACTTTCATACATTCGTAACAATCTTCAGTCAGAAGTGCAGAGTGGATGATGCACCTCGGCCTCCTCCAGTGGCCCTCAACAATTCAGTTACCAATCATCAGCCAATTTGGTTCAGTCCACGCGACATCCCAATTCAGTTGGAGACACTGGATACCCCAGAGGGTACATACCCTGACAACACTCTGGCAATAGTACTGAAAAGTTGTTCTCCAGGCCTTGTCACTGCCCTCACCAAGCTGTTCCAATACCGTTACAACAACATTTCTCTGATTACGTCGAAATTTACCCCAAGTATCGCCTGTATATAAAAAGCAGACCAAATCCAATCCGGCCAATTACCACCCCATCAGTCTACTCTCGATCATCAGTAAAGTGGTGGAAGGGCTCAGTGCTTTTAAGCAGCACCTGCTCAGCAATAACCTGGTCAATGTCGCCCAGTTTGGGCTCCACCAGGGCCACTCAGCTCCTGACCTCATTACCATGGTTCAAACATGGACAAAAGAGCTGAATTCCAGGTGGGGTGAGAGTGACAGCCCTTTAAAACAAGGCTGCCTTCGACCAAGTGAGGTATCAAGGGGCCTTAGCAACACTGGAATCAATGGGTATCAGGGGCAAACTGCCTGATGGTTAGAATCATACCTGACACAGAGGAAAATGGTCATGGTTGATAAAGGTCAGTCATCTCAGCTCCAGGACAAGTCTGGAGGAGTCCCTCAGGCAGTGGCCTAGGCCCAAACATCTTCAGGGCTGCTTGATCAATGGCCTTGCCTCTATTATAAGGTCAGAAGTGGGGATGGTCGCCAATGATTGCGCAATGTTCAGCAATGTTTGTTGCTCCTCAGATACTGAAGCAGGCCATGTCCAAATGCGACAAGATTTGGACAGTATCCAGGCTGACAAGTGGCAAGTAATATTGATGCCACACAAATGCCACACCGTGACCAGCACCACTAAAATACAATCTAACCACTGCTGCTTGGCATTCAGTGGTGTTACCATCACTGAATCCACAGTGGACAGCAGTGGTTCAATAAGGCAGCTCACCACCAGCTTCTCAAGGGGCAACCAGGGACAGGAAATAAATGCTGGCCCAGCCAGTCACACCCAGGTTCAGGAAATAAATATTATTTTTAAATAGAATAACAGAGGAAGGTTGCTGGGATATCATAGAGATCGGTGCACAGGCCCCACCTGTTCACAATACCCATTAAACATTTGGTTGTGGGAATCAAATACAATATATCCCAACCTGCTGATAGAACTAAAGGATGTTGGATTGCGAGTGGGTGAGGAGGTTGTAAAAAAGCTTCAAGGTGACTAAGACAAGAGGGGTGAATGGGCAAATACGTGGCAGATGGAGAACAATGTGGGTAGAGGTGACGGTGTGCCCTTTGGTGGGAACAATAGACTGGAAGACTATCCTTCGAAAAGGGATTGTTTGAAACATGTTGATCTACAAAGGAATGTATGCTCCTTTTTGTTGTTTCCTTCTGCGCAGCCTCTGAGGTCCCTGCAGCGCAGTGAGGTCTGAACCCAGAAGACAATACTGGGAATGGCACTGACACACTGGCAAGGGTGCATAGACCCACTAAGTGGGGAGCTGTAACATTGCAAAGGATCTGGATCTCCCTGTACACCAGTCACTGAAAGCAATATTGCAGGAAAGAAAGCAGTTAGGAAGATCAATGAAGTGCTGACCTTCATTTCAGGGGGATTTGAGTCCAGGAGTAAGCGTGTCTTACTGCAGTTATACAGGGCCTTGGTGACTCCCCATCTCAAACACTGTGCAGTATTGTGTGCAGGTTCGGTCTCTGTACCACATAAAGGACAAACCTGACATTGAGGGAGAGCAGTGAAGGATGACCAGATCGATCTTTGTGATGACAGGTTTGTTGTGGAAGCAGAGTTTGGGGCGACTGGGCCAGCATTCCATGGGGTTTAGGAAAATGGGAGGAGATCTTAGTGAGATATATAAAGCTCTGACAGGGTGAGACAGATTGGAAGCAGGGATAATAATTCCCCTGGCTGTGGTGTCTAAAACAAGGAGTCACAGTATTAGGTACAGGCAGACCATTCTGCATTGAGATGACAATAAATGTCTGCACTCAGCGACTGATGAACCTGGGAAATGCACTCGAACCAGAAAGCCAACACACTGAATATAAATACAGATTTAGAGGCAGTAAAGGGATGGTGGGAGAGCAGGAGAATGGTGTGGAAATAAAGGGCCAACCAATATTTTATTGAATTGGGTAGCAAACTCGACAGACCAAAGGGACGAATGCGCTTCCTATTTTATAGCTTCCCAAGGTTAATCACATTAACGGATATATTCATTGTGTGGGATAAGTGCATTGTAGAGATGTTTGAACATGAACAACAATGAGGAAGGCTCAATGTGCTGATGACCTACTCCATTCCTGATGTTTCTGTGCAGTCTGTGGGAAAGCTCTGTAAATGTTGGAGAGGGAGAGGGTACAGTCAGAAGTGACAGTATTTCTGTTGAATAAAGGTAACTATGGAGCTATGAGGGAGGAGCTGGCCAATGTTCAATGGTGCAATACCTTAGCAGGGATGACCGTGGAGGAACAATAGCGGATATTTCTGTGTATAATGCAGAAGTTGCAGGATCAGTTCATTCCGAAAAGGAAGAAAGATCCCAGGCGGAGGGATGGGTGGCCATGGCTGACGAGGGATGTTAAGGAACATATAAAGGTAAAAGAGAAAAAGTATAACATAGCAAATATAAGTGGGAAAACGGAGGACTGGGAAGCTTTTAAAAAACAACAGAGGATTACTAAGAAGGAAATACGCAGAGGAAAAATGAGGTACGAAGGTAAACTGGCCAATAATATAAAGGAGGATAGTAAAAGCTTTTTTAGGTATGTGCAAGGCAAAAAAAAATGGTTAGGACTAAAATTGGGCTCTTGAAGACAGAAACAGGGGCATATATTACGGAGAACAAAGAAACGGCAGAAGAATTGAATTGTTACTTCAGATCTGTGTTCACTGGGGAAGACACAAGCAATCTCCCTGAGGTAACAGTGGCTGAAGGACCTGAACTTAAGGGAATTTATATTTGCCCGGATTTGGTGTTGGAGAGACTGTTAGGTCTGAAGGTTGATAAGTCCCCGGGGCCTGATGGCCTGCATCCCAGTGTACTGAAGGAGGTGGCTCGGGAAATCGTGGATGCGTTGGTGATTATTTTCCAGAGTTTGATAGATTCGGGATCAGTTCCTGCAGATTGGAGGGTGGCTAATGTTATACCACTTTTTTAGAAAGGTGAGAGAGAGAAAGCAGGAAATTATAGACCAGTTAGTCTGACCTCAGTGGTGGGAAAGATGCTGGAGTCTATTATAAAGGATGAAATTACGACACATCTGGATAGTAGTAACAGGATAGGTCAGAGTCAACATGGATTTATGAAGGGGAAATCATGCTTGACTAATCTTCTGGACTTTTTTGAGGACGTAACTCTGCAGATGGATGAGGGAGATCCAGTAGATGTAGTGTACCTGGACTTTCAGAAAGCTTTTGATATAGTCCCACACAGGAGGTTAGAGAGCAAAATGAGGGCGCATGGTATTGGGGGCAAAGTTCTAGCTTGGATTGAAAATTGGTTGGCTGATAGGAAACAAAGGGTAGTAATAAACGGCTCCATTTCGGAATGGCAGGCAGTGACCAGTGGGGTACCGCAGGGATCCATCCTGGGACCGCAGCTTATTACAATATATATTAATGACAAAGAAGATGGTATTAGCAATAACATTAGCAAACTTGCTGATGATACAAAGCTGGTTGGCAGGGTGAAATGCGATGAGGATGTTAGGAGATTACAGGGTGACCTGGACAAGTTAGGTGAGTGGGCAGATGCATGGCAGATGCAGTTTAATGTGGATAAGTGTATGGTTATCCACTTAGGTGGCAAGGACAGGAAGGCAGATTACTACAAAAATGGAATAAATTTAGGTAAAGGGGCAGTACAGAGAGATCTGGGTGTTTTTGTACACCAGTCAATGAAGGCAAGCATGCAGGTACAGCAGGTAGTGAAGAAGGCTAATAGCATGGTGGCCTCCATAACAAGAGGGATTGAGTATAGAAGCAAAGAAGTCCTTCTGCAGCTGTACAGTGCCCTGGTGAGACCACACCTGGAGTACTGTGTGCAGTCCTGGTCTCCAAATTTGAGGAAAGACATTCTGGCTATTGAGGGAGTGCAGCGTAGGTTCACGAGGTCAATTCCTGGAATGGTGGGATTACCTTACACTGAAAGACTGGAGCGACTGGACTTGTACACCTTTGAGTTTAGAAGACTGAGAGGGGATCTGATTGAGACATATAAGATTATTAAAGGATTAGACACTCTGGAGGCAGGAAACATGTTTCTGCTGATGGGTGAGTGCCGAACCAGAGGACACAGCTTAAAAATACGGGGTAGACAATTTAGGACAGAGATGAGGAGAAACTTCTTCACCCAGAGAGTGGTGGCTGTGTGGAATGCTCTGCACCAGAGGGCAGTAGAGGCCCAATCTCTGGATTCATTTAAGAAATAGTTGGATAGAGCTCTCAAAGATAGTGGAATCAAGGTTATGGAGATAAGGCAGGAACAGGATACTGATTAGGAATGATCAGCCATGATCATATTGAATGGTGGTGCAGGGTCGAAGGCCAGAATGGCCTACTCCTGCAACTATTGTCCATTGTCTATTGTCTATTGTTGTCACAAGCTCTCAGACGTTAGGAACGAATTCTCTGCAGTATCAACAGGACTGTGTTTCCTGTTCCCTTTTTCCAATACTGAGGCTGTGGCCGGGTGTTCTGTCCACGTTTATCCTTTAAGACCTCAGAGCAATTTGATACAATAGAGTGTCTTGCTTGGCTGATTCAGAGATCATTGAAAAGTTTTATCCCATGTCTACGTGTCTGCAGTCACAGATAATCATAGATAATCATAGATAACAAACAGCTATGGACCCAGCCTCCAGTCAAACAAGCATCCTTCCACTAAACCCTCTGTTTCCTATCAACAACCCAACTGTGTATCCAATTGGCCAGTTCCTCCAGCATTCCACGCGATTTAACCTTCCTGAGCAGCCTCCCTTATGGAACCTTATCAAAGGCCTTACTGAAATCCATAGAGACTACGTCTACCGCTCTGTCCTCATCAACCTTTCTGGTCACTTCATCAAAGGACTCTAACAAATTTGGGAAGCATGATCTCCCACTCACAAGTCTATGCTGACTGCTCTGAATCAAACCCTGTGCAAGTAATGGGTGCAGTCAATGGTATGCTGTCCTTCATTGTAAAATGATTCGAGTACATAAGTAAAGCCATCTTCCTGCTGTTGTAGAGCCTTGCTGAGAGAGCATTTGGGGCACTCTCCACAGATTTGATCTCCTTTGTAAGGAATAATCTCCTTACCACAGACACAGGTGATGGTAACATGAGGATAGAGTGAATAAGCTGAGTGTTTAATCTGTAGAGTTGTGAGAGACGAAGAAATGGTGACGCTGAAACACGAGGAGTGGCAGCGATCAATTATTTCCAAAACAGACATTGACAGGGAGAAAAATTCCATACTTTACCCAGGATTGATTGGGGTGATTTATTGTCACGTGTACCTCAGTACAGGGAAATACTTTATTTATGAGCAGTGGAGGCAGATCATAGTAAGCATGGCCAGACAGATCATAGGGTGGAAATAGACTTGTGCAGAGTAAGGCATACAGGATACACTGAACAGGACGTGCACTAGACAAGGTCAACACGAGCAAGATCACCATTATTTGAACTTAGAGAGTCCATTCATCAGTCTAACGTGACTTTCCTAATAGTTTATATGCCGTAATTAACTCTCCCCATGTTATTGTGCAGTCGGTGAGTTAACCCTGCACTGAACGTCTGGTTGTTCACAATTCCCAACAGCAGCCACAATACCTTCCGTCTGAAACAGGTAGACATTCCCACCAGCTTCCTCCCTACATAGAGAACACCAGGCTGTCTTCTCAGATATGGAAGGTGCCTTCCTGAGACTTCACACAAGACATATGGCTTCCCTGCTCACCACGAGAAAACCACGTTAAATTCCCACGCGTGGATCATAATCAACGGAGCCAGGAGGAACAACGTGGAACAGTCTGTCTGTGCAGCCTCTGCCCCACTTGTTCATCATGTTAGAGCATCAATCTGGAGACATGTAAGACTGCCGATGCTGGTGATCAGAGTTTCCAGCATCTGCAGTCATTGTTTTTACCTAGTTGATTTTAACCCTACTGCGAACCCTCTTGCAAGGATGCCTGCCTTGAGGAAGTTTTCCTCCTTGAAGGGCTTTTGCCTGAAACGTCGATTTTACTGCTCCTCGGATGCTGCCTGAACTGATAGAGCGTCGATTGCTGGAAAAGCACAGTAGGTCAGGCAGCATCCGAGAAGCAGGAGAATCGACGTTTCGGGAATAAGACATTCATCAGGAATCAGCATCAATTACCACATTCTGCCCCCGTGTAAGTGCATGGGGGTGTGATTGGCCTCCTACTGTTCTTGTATAAGTGACTCAACGGACTGATTGACTTCTTCCTCGTCTGATTGGACAGAGCCAATGGCCTGACTGGTTACCCCTGGTTCCTGTTTGATAGCTCGATGTACTGACAAGTGTGATGATGCTGTAGCTTTAAGAGGTTATTTTGTCTTGGTTACTTTTAAGAGAGAGATTGAACGATCGTTACCAAGCTGGTTAGTCAAGACCACTTGGGTAAACAGCGAGGGATGCCTTAGGTTAATTTTAATGCAGCCTGAATGGGTGTGGCCAGCTTTCGCAGATTAGGATCTCTGGGGTTTGGTTTCTCAGTAACATCAAAAACTATAGGGGTCTCCAGAGTTGGAAGCTTCAGGGAATGTCTCCTGAATGCTACTGTCTCTGAATTTTCTCTTGATGCTGTGTCACATTGCATCTGGAACAGACACTTTACATTCCCTTTAAAATAAGAAAACATTCGAATATTTTGGAGGGGCTCTGGTGTGGCCCATCACACTGGACTCCTTCTCTTCCTGAGTAATAGGCTGGAGGCACTGAATGGGCTGTCCCTGTTCTTCTCCAATAGAGTCAATGAGCTGAATGACTTCCTCATATTCCTGTGAAACCAGCGTGAGGTGCTGAATGAACTCTTGTTTATTGTGGCAATGTGCATTGTCAGGCAGTGCTGGTAGATGAATGTTACAGACACTTTAACAGCACAACTCTCAATGGAGTCTGGGCCTTGCTGCACGTGGACACAGACTAGTTCAGGAGCTGACGGGGGTACAAAATGTTCTGAACATTGTGGAATCTTCAGTGACCATCCCCACTTCTGATCTTATGGTGGCGAGTGTGGGGTCGGGGAGACATTGATGAAGCAGCTGAAGCTGTTTGTGAAGAGGAAGCTACCCTGAGGATCTCCCACAGAGGTGACCCAGGACTGAGATGATGAGCATCTTCCTTTGTTCCAGGTTTGACCCCAAACACTGGAGAGTTTACTCTGATTCCCATTAAGTCCAGTTTTGTTAAGCTCCTTGATGTCAATAAAAGTCAACCACTGCCTTGATATCAGGGTCGGTCATTTATACCTGAACCCTTGTCTCAACCTCTTTTGTTCATCTCAATAAGCCATGATAGAGAAGCAGCAAGTGTTTTCTTCAAACAGGTGGTATTGAATGTCAGGATTTCTGTTTTGAAGAGTGTTCGGGGAGTGAGATGACTGAAAGTATTTGAAGAGGAGCTAGATGGATATTGATCTGTCAGAGAGCTGAGGGCTATGAAGAATTGGGTATTAAAGAGGATTTCAGACCGAGAGCAGATCAGCCACAATCTTAGTGAAGGGCAAGGCAGGCTTGGGGAGTGAACGACCTGTTCCTGTTTCTGATGTTCTCCCGTTATGTTATTGGAGAGTTCGTGGTGTTATTTTCATGGATGTTCTGGTATTGCATATTGCAGTCAGGGAGACCAGATGATTTTGTGAGCCAACTCTGGTTGAGGTATATGGGCTGTATTCACAGTGAATCTGGGTCTACAACATGACCAACAAATGGAGCACAAGTTGCAGAGAGGGGAAGCTCTGTGAAGAGAGATGAGGGGCCTCTTTCATACCCGTGCCTGGATTTTCCAATTACATTTCTCAAATCACTTCAAAGCGTGTGGGACAGTCTTGAAGGGCCGAATGGTCTCCTCTGTTTCTGTGCATAGGGTGATAGCAGTAAGTAGCCTCCAACTGCTCCTGTCTAGCAGGTTTGAGGGGCTGAATGGAACACAGGAACATGGGACTGAGGAGCAGGAGTGGGTCACTAGATACTTTGAACCTTCTCCACCAGGCACTAAGATTGTGGCTGATCAGGTTGGGGTCTCAGCCCCACTTTCCTGTCTGTATCCCATTATCCGTGACTCACTTCTCTGTCAGATATTTACCTAATGCAGCTTTCAATCAATGTGAGCATGTGGGCACGATAAACTTCCACTGAAGAGAATTCCCACTTGAAAGGTCCTTTCAGAATTATTCGTCATCCTTCTTATAGTATCAGAGAGTCATGCAGAATTGAAACAGACCCGTTCGTCCAATCTGTTCACTCCGATCAGATATCAAATCTGATCCAGTCCAATTTGCCAGCATTTGGCCAATATCTCTCCTCTTTCAGACACTTTTTAAATGTGCGATTGTAACCGCCTTTAGCACTTCCTCTGACAGCACTTTCTGTACACACACCACTCTCTGTGTGAAATATTTATCTTCAGGTCCCTTCTAAATCATTCGCCCTCTCCCCTCCAACCTATGCTGTCTTGTTCTGGACTCCCCTACCCTGGGGAGCAGAACGTGGCTGTTCAGAATATCCATGGCCCTGATGGTTTTATAAACCTCGATAATGTCACCCTTCAGCCTCTGACACTCCAGGGGGAAACACCTTAAACTAATCAACCTCTCCCAACAGCTCAAACTCCCAGTGCTGGGACTCCCGTGTAAGTCATTTCTGCAGAAAACCGAGATGTACACAGTATTCTTAATGTGGCCTCACCAACATCCTGTACAGATACAACATGCCACCACAACTCCTATACTCAATGCTCTGACTGATTAAGGCAAATGTGCCAAATGTGTTCTGCACCACTCTGTCTACCTGCGACTCCACTTTCAAGGAACTAAGTATCTGCAGCCCTATCCCTTTGTTTCACAACACTCTCCAGGACCTTACCATTAAGTGTATAATTCCCACCCTGATTTGCCTTCCCAAAATGGAAAACCTCGTATTTATCTAAATTAAACTTCATCTCTCACTCATTGCCCTTTTGTCCCATCTAATTGTGGTCTTGTTGTACTCTGAGATAATCTACTACACCACCTTTCCGATGTCATCTGTAACCTTACTAACTATGGCCCCAGTATACACATCTAAATCCTTTACATAAATGATGAAATGCAGTGAACTCAGTACTGATTCTTACAGCACACTGCTGCTCACAAGCCTCCAGTCTGAAAAATATCCCTCTTCCTTCAAGCCAATTGTGACTAGCTTCTTCTTTATCTTATGTGACTGAAACTTACTAATCTGTCTACCAATCAGAATGAAATACTAGCTATGAAGAGAAGCTGAGTAGGTTAGGTTTATTTTCACTGGAAAAAAGGAGACTGAGGGGGGACCTGATTGAGGTTTACAAAATCATGAAGGGTATAGACAGGGTGGATAGAGAGGGGCTTTTTCCCAGTGTGAAGGATTCAGTAATGAGAGGTCATGCTTTCAAGATGAGAGGTGGAAAGTTTAAGGGGGATACACGCAGTAGGTACTTCACACAGAGGGTGGTGGGCAGTTGGAACGCGTTGCTAGCAGAGGTGGTAGAGGCAGGCATGGTCGATTCATTTAAGATGCGTCTGGACAGATGCATGAGTAGGTGGGGAGCAGAGGGATACAGATGGTTAGGGATTGGGCGACTGATTTAGACAGTACATTTGGATCGGCTCAGGCTTGGAGGGCTAAGGGCTGTTCCTGGGCTGTAAATTTTCTTTGTTCTTTGTTTTTTTTAAATGAACACCTTGCTGAAGTCCATATAGACAATGTCTACCAAATTGCCTTCATCAATTGTCTTTGTCACCTCTTCATAAAACTCAACCAAATTAATGAGACATGATTTCCCATGCAGAAAGCCACGTTGTCTACCCCGACCAGCCCTTGCCTTCCCAAATGTATGTAAATCCTGTCCCTCAGAATCCCCTCCAACAAATTACCCACCACTGACATCAGGCTCACGGGTCTATAGTTCCCTGGCTTTTTGGGTCACTGTTTCCTTTTCTAGTCCCACTCCTCCACTGCTCACAACAAATGTTAAATGTAACCAGGTTGGTGATATGGCCCATGATATCGGTCTCAGACTGGGTCAGGGTCAGTTTTAGCAACAAGTCAGGCTCGTTTCTTTAATCTGCTAAAACAACACGTTTATGATCCAGAGTAATGTTACTCAAACTATAGTGGAAAGATGAATGGCAAACTGTTTGGGTATTGCAATTATATAACAAATAGCTTGGAAAGGATGGACGCTAAGAAATTGTTTCCGTTAGGCAAGGAGACTAGGACCCATGGACACAGCCTTAGAATTAGAGGGGGTCAATTCCGAACAGAAATGCGGAGACATTTCTTCAGCCAGAGAGTGGTGGGGCCTGTGGAATTCATTGCCACGGAGTGCAGTGGAGGCCGGGATGCTAAATGTCTTCAAGGCAGAGATTGATAAATTCTTGATGTCACAAAGCATTAAGGGCTACGGGGAGAATGCGGGTAAGTGGAGTTGAAATGCCCATCAGCCATGATTAAATGGCAGAATGGACTGAATGGGCCGAATGGCCTTACTTCCACTCCTACGTCTTATGGTCGTATGGTCTAATACTTCCCTTTCTAAACCCACACACACACATACAGACACACAAACACACACACACATATGCGCACACGCACACACACACACACAAACACACAGATTAACAAAATTTTTGCAATTTTAATTTGAAAGAAGTTTGTCCAGATATTAATGGAACTCATGACAAAAGTAAAAATTGAGATAGTCCAAACCGTTATTCTGCTTCTGAAGATATTGTACTCACACAGCTGCTAGCAATGGGATTTCATTCTGCGAGAGTTGGATTTGGCTGAATTCCCTTTGCTTTAGGCAGTGAGTAGATTCCAGTGAATTTTGATCAGGGATCATCCAAAGGGTAGCACGGTGGTTCACACTGCAGCCTCACAGCACCAGGGACTTGGGGTCGATTCCAGCCTTGGGTGACTGTCTGTGTGGCTTTTGCACATTCTCCCCTTGTCTGTGTGAGTTTCTAATGGGTGATCCAGTTTCCTACCACAAACTGTGTAGGTTCGGTGGATTGGTCATGTTAAATTGTCCGTAGTGTTCAGGGAATTCTAAGTTAGGTGCATTAGTTAGGGGAATAGGTTGGGAAGGTTGGTATGGACTTGTTGGGCCGAAGGGCCTGTTTCAACACTGCAGGTATTCCATAAAAATAAGAATGGTAACGATGACTGCAGAGAGTTTTTTTTTTAGCTCATACACATTGCTGCGATGAGGGACAATGAAGGAGAGAGAGTTCATAGGCCATTCCTTCTCAGGCAGATTACATTTTCTCCCTCTCTGAGTTGAATCACACAGTAATGTCATCCTCTCCCAAACTGGACCATGTGAGGTCTCCTTGTACATTGTCCAAACTATGTCTCCATCACATTCCCTGCTCCATGTAGGTGCATCATTGCTGCTGTCATACACAGAGCCATACCCTTAGCAGAAAATGGTCTCGGTCAATTTGAAATATGTTTACATGGCCCTGCGTCATTAAAAAAATAAAATATTTCATGTATTCAGAATATCTGTGTTAAAATGCATGTATTTTTTAAAGAAATACAGAAATTGCTGGAAAAGCTCGGCAGGTCTGTCAGCATCCAGATGCCTTTTACATGCTATAGTTGTACCAGCCTCCACCACTTCCTCTGGCAGCTCATTCCATACGCACACTACCCTCTGCATGAAAACGTGCTCTTTAGGCCTCATCAAAACCTTTCCCCTCTCACTTTCCACCAATGCCCTCTAGTTTTGGACGCCCCTAACCTGGTTAAAAACCCTGACTATTCACCCTACCCATGACCATTCTGATTTTATAAACCGTTACTGCTGCGAAATGTGACTCCAATCAACACGAATGGCTGTACTTTCAGTCATCCTGGGCCTAAATTCTGAAATTCAATACTGACACCTCTTCCTTCTCCATCAAGTCACAATTCTAAATCCATTTTAATCAGTTGGTTCAGATGTATCATGAGACACCTCTGTGGGATTTACACCTAGACCTTTGCGCGCGGAGGCAGGGACACTAGCATCGCTCGACAATACCCACAAAGCTGTAACAATATTCTCCTGTGTGTGTGTTCATCAGCCTGTTCTGACATGCTGGGACATACCTCTGCAACAGGCATGACTTGAATCCAGAACTTCTAGTCCAGAGCTAGGATCACTACCACATAAGTTCAGGAATTGGAATCAAATCCAGACCTCTGGCTCAGAGACAGGGACATTGCCCACTACAACTACCATACCCAGATTTTGGGTCATATTTTAAGTGTCAGCTTTCAGCACGGTGTGGATTTATTATAATCAGGTTACCATTACTGAGCTACACAAAACACTTTGTATTGTTAAACAAATGCAAGATATTTGTCTCAACTGTAGGATATTGAGTGCACGTGCTGTGCCATCGAAGTTAATTATGAACATCTTTATTCGCTATTATCTGTAGTCTGCAATATTAGGGAAAGAAATCCTGCAGACATTCTGCACAATGAAGGGTCTCAAATAGATATTTATTACTGAACACCAGAGACGGAAGAAGAGCTTAATTTCTGATCCCAAAGCACCGATCACTCTTCGCCACCTCCAACGTGTGACTGCCCTTTTCCTGGCCGCTGATTATTGTCCAGCCTCTCCTCCCCACTGACTGTGTCAGCAATCTGTCCCTCCTCACTTTAACCACACAAGGCAACCCAAGCTCAGGTTCTTTGTGATAATCAAGGCCGGAGTGTGCAGGCCTCCTGGAGAGGGATGGGCATTTTAAAATTGAAGGGGGAGGGTGAGGTGACAGTAATATCACACTCACTGGGCTGAAGGGTGGCAGATGGAGTTTAGTTTTGATAAATGCGAGGCATTGGATTTGGTAAATCAAACAAGAGCAGGACCTTTTCAATTAAAAGTAGAGCCTTTGGCAGTGTTGTAGGACAGAGGCCTAGGCCGTCAGGTATAATTCTTTAAAATTTGCATCTCATATAGATCGTGTGGTTAAGAAGGTGTTTAACACACTTGTCTTCATTGGTCAGACCTTTGAGTATCGGAATTGGGACGTCATGTTGAGGATGTAGAGGACATTGGTGAGACCCCTTCTGGAATACTGTGTCCAACCTGGTCACCCTGCCCGCTCATTCCATAGGCACACCACCCTCTGGGTGAAAAAGCTGCCCCTTAGGTCACTTTAATATTTCCCCTCTCACCTTAAACCTATGTCCTCTAGTTTTGGTCTCCCCATAACCTTAGATAACACCTTGACTATTCACTTTGATATTACTGACATTGATATTATTAAGCTGGAGAGAGTTCAAAAGAGATTAACCTGGAGTTTGCTGGGAATGGAGGGAGTGAGCTATAAGGAGAGGCTGGGTATGCTGGGACTTTTTTCACTGGAGAGGATGAGATTAAAGGGTAACTTTACAGAGGTTTATAAAATCGTGAGGGGGACAGATAAGCTGAAGGGCTGATGTCTTTTCCCTAGAGTTGGGGATTCAAAACTGAGGGATATTTTAAGATGCGAGGAAAAAGATTTACAAAAGTCACGAGAGGTAATTATTTTAGACAGAATCTGGTTTGTGTGTGGAATGAACCTCCAGAGGAAGTGGTGAAAGTGTTTGCAGTTACAACATTTAAAGGACATTTAGATCAGTCCATGGAAAAGACATCAGTTTGGATGGTGCTGTGAGCAGCTGCCTTTTCCCTCACCATCTCTGAATCCCTGTTGGTTTTCACCCTCTGCCAATGCCTGTGCAGTGGCGTGGGGAGGCCAGCGGATGGTGGAATTGCATCACTTTACGCACCACAGAGAAAGCCAGACCTGCCCCACACAGAGACACACAGATACACACACGGGAATGGTTAGGGCACTGCGTGAAGCTTATCTGGTAATTTAAACTAAACATAAAAAAATGCTCAATTCGCCTCGTAAACTATTAAAATATGAGGGACAGAGAACTCCCAAATTCCACTGTTTAAATAAAATCATCAATTTATTTTTTCACTCTGAAAGTGAACATTTTACATCAACTATTCACAACTCTGGGACCCCCTTTCTCTTAACTGCTTATTACCCGACTCCAGCTCGATAGCAATATACTGTGTGTGGGTCTGCCATCCTCTCATACCACAGGCGCTTGTAAGCTGTTCAGAACAGCATTCCCTCTCTCTTAAAGGTACAATACACGCTTTCAACTTCATCACATTATACCCTGATGAATATCGATAAGTGGGACCTAACCGGATTTCTCTTGCTCTGTGGTTTGTCAATATTTCATTCGCTCCGTCTGGTGTGTGTCAGGAGTTTTGCTGCTCCATTGACAGTATGTCATTATTCGATTCCGTCCGTGTGAATGTATCAGTATTTCACTAGCTCACACTCGTGTATGTGGGGCAGGATTTCAGTTGTTTCATGGGGACTGTGACGCTATGACAATCTCAATGTTTGTAGGTGACACCGAACCTGGAAGAACTCTGAAGTCTATGGAGGACAGTGTGGAACTCTGACAGGACAGTGATACGTTGGAGTAGTTTTCGGGCAGATGGGGATCAGTGCAGAGCAGTGTGAGGTGATGTACTGTGGTAGGAAGGACATTGAAAGGCAGTTTGAAACAGGCTGTACCATTATAAAGGGGCTGCAGGAGCAGAGAGCGCTGGGTGTATACGAACACAGATTGTTGAAGATATCAGGACAAGTGGGGAGACCAGTAACTCTCACAGATTAGTTTCAGTATCTGAGCTGTTTATAGGGGGAGGTGTAGGAGGGAGTCTCCGTGCTCCCTTCCTGGGAGGTGGTGGTGACGATGTGTTGTGAGCCCACCCTCCTGCCCACCGAGACCTTGGGGATTCCATTTGTACCAGCTCGACACAAAATGGAGATGGCATCAGGGCCACGGCATCTAAGTTGTGCCGGGGGGAAACGGAGCTGCCAGTGGGTTTAAAGTGAGAATTGTCCTTCACTGAACATTGCTCCTTACTCGGTCGGTGGGACGTGGATGTTTCAGAATCTCCACACGAGGTGTCCCGGTCCTCTCCGGCTCCTACCAGGGTCCTCCCAACATGGTGGGGGGGCGGAGGGGATTGAGGGAACGGATATGGGAGAAAGGGGTGGTGGGAGGGAGGGTGGGAGTGGGTGGTCCTGTTGTTAGTGCTGGTGTAGGTGAGGGATGGGGAGAGTCAGTCCACAGTATTGTATTCATGCAGTGTTATTAGTGTAATGGAAGGGGTGACAGAGAGAGAGAGAGAGAGAGAGAGAGAGAGAGAGAGAGATGGGGATGTGTGGGAAAGATGGTGCATGCAGCAGTGAGAGTGGTTGAGCATGAGCCTTGTTCGGGGGTCGGTGCTATAACAGACATACAGTGAGTGTGACGGAGCAGAGAGGACACAGTGATCCTTATCCTGACAGAGTGGGGAAGGTTATTGATGCTTGTCCTGTATTGCTGGACATTTCTTCAGACCCCAGATACTGCACTGAGCTGGGTGGTGAGCTCAGACCATGATTAGTGGGTCTGGTGGTGTGGCCCACTCTGGGAAGAGAATGGTCCCCCTCTGTACTAGCCCATCCACCAGCACCTCTGTGCCCCTGTCGACAAACCGCGGTGTAATTGCCCCTTATCTGCCATGCTCGGGGTAAACTGTTCAGGTCAGCTCCTAACTGAGAAAGCTCAACCGTGTGCTCATTGGCCTTTTAAAGATTGCCCCAGTGTCAGGGATCACGGTATATCCAGGGGCATCTGGGTGATGGTGAGTACCTCCAGTCCAGATGGGTGGAAGAATCGGGCTGGTATTGAATGAGAGGGACACCATGGGGTGGGCTGGGTAGTTAATGAGGTGAGTTCGATATGATAGCACCAGGAAACGAGATCAGCCTCGTGTGGACGATCCCTCTGTCACACTCAAGGAAAATCAAACAAAGATAAATTATTGTTAGAATCTGCCCAGTGAGTCATAGATTCTATTGAAACCAATTCCAGTTACAAAGATGCAGAACAAATGCTCATCTGACCTCACACCGATATCCCTTGTTCCCATCTTTCCTGGGAAGACAGGCTCATGTTATAGGATGTTATCGAAGTGTCTACATTTCAGCATTCTGCAACCTGGGAACACATCCTTCCATGACACTGTCTCTCAGTCTCCCCCTCTCTGTCTATACCCCAAATCCCTCCCATGTGCTGATATTTAAACTGATTCCCCCGCCTGGTCTCTGTGGCAGTGATGTACACACCCACAGCACCCCCTTGTCAGGGCAACAATGGAGATATGGAGCTGTAAATGGGTGTGAGCTAACATCCAGTCACTTCCAGCATGGGCTGCTAGTTTCCCCACACTGGACAGGGATCTAACACAGTGTTACTGAGCAATGCACTGGGGTGGTGTACACAGTCCTACATGTTGGGAGGGTAACTGCTCTTGGGTTACAGATCAATGCACTGGGGTGGGGTACACAGTCCTACATGCTGGGAGGGTAACTGCTCCTGGGTTACAGATCAATGTACTGGGCTGATGTACACAGTCCTACATGCTGGGAGGGTAACTGCTCCTGGTTTACAGATCAATATACTGGGCTGATGTACACAGTCCTACATGCTGGGAGGGTAACTGCTCCTGGTTTACAGATCAATGTACTGGGGTGGTGTACACAGTCTTACATGCTGGGAGGGTAACTGCTCCTGGTTTACAGATTAATTCCCGTGCGATCACTGCACATCCTGCTGTGCTGGTCAGACTATCTGCGGTTTATAGAGAATGCAATGATGTGGTCAGTGCAGCTCCCCATGTTAAAGGGATGGATGGATCTGTGGCCTTTGCACAGTACATCATGTTGGTGGGATGGATGGCGGGAAAGATCATGGACAGGTTAAGGAATTCCCCGGAACGTTCTGTCCACGACATTCTATAACTGACATTCCCCGGAACGTTCTGTCCCCGACATTCTATAACTGTCATTCCCCGGAATCTTCTGTCCCTGACATTCTATATCTGCCATTCCCCAGAACGTTCTAACCCCGACATTCTATAACTGACATTCCCTGGAACATTCTGTACCAGACATTCTATAACTGACATTCCCTGGAACATTCTGTACCAGACACTCTATAACTGACATTCCCCGGAACGTTCTGTCCCTGACATTCTATAACTGACATTCTCCGGAACGTTCTGTCCCTGACATTGTCTGTGAACGGCCGGACGTCAGTGAATTGAACAAATGATAAGATCCCGAGGGAAGAGATCCCGTTCCAGGGAGAAGGAGACACTGTTCCGAAGGCCCCTCAGGCAGTTAAAGGGGTGAATACGTTTTCCCCGCGTTTACATTTCTCCACGACACAGGATCGACCACAATTTAGACCAAAATACAGAAATTCCCAAACTCCGTTTGTCTTCAGGAAACTGGGAGAGAATCCTTCAGGACAGCAACGTTTCCACCCTCCGTATTAGGAACTGGGAAGGAGTGACCTGTGTCTGTTCTCGAACGATCGAGCGTGTGGGAATGTTCTAGAAACCATCTGTCCTTATGGATGTGTCTCTGTGTGTTTGGGGAGGGAGGGTTTCTTGTGGTGTATGTCACATTTTTGGTCAGTAATTCCGACCTTCCCATTTGTTATTCTAGCTCCAATTATTTTAATAAATCCCTGAATACAGGGACACATTTGAAAATCTCACTGTGTCCCTGATCAAACGTGTCCCTTTGCCTCCAGGCTGATGGATAATGGGTTTGTTTTCCTTCCTCACAGTTAACGTAGTGACCATCTACGTCCTGCTTTATAAAGATTGTGGATTGTCTCCATGTGTCAGACGTTACCTGGGGGCCATGGCAGCGGCGGATCTCCTGGTCATTATGCTCGACCTGATCCTGAGACACATTCCCATTGTTTATGGGGAACAGTTTTATTTCCTGAGGAACTCCGTTCCCGTGTGTAATATCCACGCCGTCCTGCTTTATGCAGCCACTGACTGCTCTGTCTGGTTCACAGTCACTTTCACCTTTGATCGGTTTGTGGCCATTTGTTGCCAGAAGCTGAAAAGTAAATATTGCAGTGAGAAAACGGCGGCTGTGGTTCTGGGAGCAGTGACTGTGCTGAGCTGTTCAAAGAACATTTCCTGGTATTTTATGCTCACGGCTCGGTATTCGCTGATGAACGTCCCCTGGTTTTGTGATGTAACATTCGCTCATCAAGTCTCCATTGTCTGGGTCACAACCGAGTTCCTCCACCACATTCTAACCCCGTGTGTCCCATTTCTCCTGATTCTGCTGCTCAATGTTCTCACCGTCAGACACATTTTAGTGACCAGCAGAGCCCGCAGGAGACTCCGTGCTCACACCAATGGGGACGCTCAGTCTGACACTGAAATGAGAAACCGAAAAAAATCCATCATTTTACTGTTTGTGATCTCGGCCAATTTCATCCTGTTATGGTCAACGTTCATGCTGTTTTCTATATGGAGACGGATGTGGATGATTGTGGATACCCCTGTGTCTCTCGATGCCTTTGTGCAGGAATTGGGCTTCATGCTGCAGCTCCTCAGTTGCTGCACAAACACCGCGATTTATGCCGTGACCCAGACTATGTTCAGGCAGCAGCTGAAGAATGTGCTGAAATATCCCTTCACCCAAATCCATCCATCCATCAAATTCACTCATTAATCAATCCATCCGGGATTTTCTCATTTCAGTTCAGTGTTTCAGCGATGGAGCAGCCTGTCGCTATGGTAACAGACTGAGGGTAGCGCTGGTTTGTACATCCTTATCCCCCAGGGGGGTTACAGGGAAACATTTCAATGTTCCTCACAACTCAGGGGCCAGTGAGAAAAGGCACCATCCCACTGACTGTATCCATCACTTCCATTTGTAACCAATAAAAATGTTGATTAAATCGTGCCGAGCAGCAGAGTGACTGATGTTGTTGTGTGTCTTTGTGTTGGAAAAGCTGAGCTGGAGAGAGACAGACTCAGCCCCAAGTCCTGGTCCTCAGGGAAGGGGAGGACACCGCGCCCTGAGCTCAGGAGCTGGGTTTAACTCCCTCTGTTCCCACACTGCAGCCTGGCCTCCCCATTTCCTCACCCCCACTTTTCCTCCTCAATTCTCTCCCTCTCTTTCTGCACACTGTCTCTTTCTCACCACCTCTCCCTTTCACTCTCTCTGGTCCCCTCTCAGACATCCCCCCCAACCCCGGTTTCTCCACCTGCCTCCACTATTCTTTCTGCCTCACTCTCCCCTCGCTCTCACACCCCCAACATGAATTTCTCCACCTGCCTCCATTCTTCTCTCTCCCCCTCACCCTCACTCTCTCTCTCTCCTGCCGTCTCTGTCTCCCTCCTGCAATTCCGTCTCTACCCCCATTTTCCCCGAACTCCTACATCCCGCATCTCTCTATCGTCTCACCCCCACCCCCCACACGCAGCCTCAACACCACCCCCAGTCTCTGGGTCAGTGGAAGAGGGAAGGACCAGGGAGATCTGACTATGTCAGATCTAGAGGAAGGGTGGGAGAGAGATTCAGTCAAAGAGAAACGATGGGAGGTGGGGAGAGAGAGAGAAACGGAATTCAGGGGATCGAGAGTAAGAGAAGGTGGAGAGAGAGTAAAGGAACAGGGAGAGAGAGAGCAAGAGAGAAATAGGGTGAGAGGGGGAGAGAAAGAGAGAGAGAGACAGGGGAAGAGATAATAAAGAGGGGCGAGAGAGAGGGGCGAGAGAGTGAGGGTGAGAGAGAGGGGAAAAGGGTGGAAGAGAGGGGGAGAGAGGGGAGAGAGAGCAGGGGAGAGAGAGTGGCCAGAGAGAGTGGGTAGAGAGAGTGCGGAGAGAGAAAGTGGGGGAGAGAAAGAGGGGAAGGAGAGAGAGGGGAGAGAGAAAGGGGAGAGAGCGCGGAGAGAGAGAGGGAAGAGAGAGCAGATAAAGGGAGAGGGAAATGAGCGAGAGGGGAGAGAGTGTGGGAGAGAGAGGAGGGAGAAAGAGGAGGGGAGAGAGAGGGGGGACAGAGAGGAAGAAAGAGAGGAGGAAGGAGAGAGGAGGGGGAGAGTGGAGGGGACAGGAGGGCGTGAGAGAGGAGTGGGGGTAGAGAGAAGAGGGTAGAGAGAGGGGGTTAGAGAGAGGGTGAGGAGAGAGTGGGGTAGAGAAAGGGGCATAGAGGGAGGGGCATAGAGAGAGGGGGTAGAGAGAAGGGAGAAGATGGGGGGAGAGAGTGAGATGGGCAGAGAGAGGGCTGGGGACAGAGACAGGGGAGGGAGAGGATGGGGGAGAGAGAGAGGGTGGGAGAGAGAGAGGGGAGGCCGAGGGAGTGGAGGGTGAGAGAGGGGGCGGGAGAGTGAGGGGGAGGGAGAGTAAGATGGGAGGGAGAGTAAGAGGGGAGGGCGAGAGAGGGGATGGAGAGAGAGGGGCGGGACAGGGAGAGGGGAGGGAGAGTGAGAGGGGAGGGAGATTAAGGGGAGGGAGAGTGAGAGGGGATGGAGAGTGAGAGGGGAGGGCGAAAGAGGGGAGGGAGAGAGAGGGGAGTGGGTGAGAGGGGAGGAAGAGTGAGAGGGGAGGGAGAGTGAGAGGGGAGGGCAGGAGAGAGGAGAGGGAGAGAGAAAGGAGGGAGAGAGAGTGGAGGGGAAGGCGAGAGTGAGGGGAGGCGAAAGAGAGAGGGGAGGGCGAGATAGAGGGGAGGGCAAGGGTGAGGGTGAGAGGGGGGAGGGCGAGAGAGAGGGAGGGAGAAAGAGAGCGGAGGGTGAGAGAGAGGGGAGGGAGAGTGAGAGGGGAGGGAGAGTAAGAGGGAAGGGAGAGTAAGGGAAGGGAGAGTGAGAGGGGAGGGAGAGTGAGAGGGGAGGGTGAGAGAGGGGAGGGAGAGTGAGAGAAGAGCGAGAAAGAGAGGGGAGAGAGAGTGAGAGGAGAGGGAGGGTGAGGAGAGGGAGAGTAAGAGGGGAGGGAGAGTAAGAGGGGAGGGCGAGAGAGGGGATGGAGAGAGGGGAGTGGGAGAGAGTGGAGGGAGAGTGACAGGGTAGGGAGAGTGAGAGGGGAGAGAGAGTGAGAGGGGAGGGCGAGAGAGGGGGAGGGCGAGAGGGGGAGGGGAGGGCGAGAGAGAGGGGAAGGACAGTGAGGGGGAGGGAGAGAGAGGGGAGGGAGAGTGAGAGGGGACGGAGAGTGAGAGGGGAGGGAGAATGAGAGGGGAGGGTGAGTAAGAGGGGAGGGAGAGTGAGAGGGGAGGGAGAGGGAGAGGGGATAGAGAGAGAGGGGGAGAGCGAGGGGGGAGGTCGGGGAAGGGCGAGAGAGGTGAGGACAGGGCGAGAGAAAGGGGAAGGACAGTGAGGGGGAGGGGGAGTGAGGGGGAGGGAGAGTGAGAGGGGAGGGAGAGAGGGGAGGGCGATAGAGCAGATGGCAAGAGTGGGGAGGGCGAGAGAGGCGAGGGAGAGAGAGTGGAGGGAGAGTGAGAGGGGAGGGAGAGAGGGAGGGAGAGTGAGAGGAGAGGGTGAGAGACAGGAGGGAGGGAGGAGGGAGGTAGAGAGTGGAGAGCGAGAGTGAGAGGGGAGAGAGGGGGTGGGATGGAGACGGGAAGGAGAGGGGGGAGAGTGAGAGGAGGGTGAGAGAGGGGAGGGAGAGTGAGAGGGGAGAGCGAGAGAATGGCGGGGAGGGTGAGAGAGATTGGAGGGAGAGTGAGAGGGGATGGAGAGAGCTGAGGGCCAGAGAGGGGAGGGTGGTAGAGCGGATGGTGAGAGTGGGGAGGGCGAGAGAGGGGAGGGAGAGAGAAGGGAGGGAGAGTGAGAGGGGAAGGAGAGTGAGAAGGGAGGGCGAGTGAGGGGAGGGAGAGAGAGGGGAAGGAGAGAGAGGGGAGGGAGAGAGAGGGGAAGAAGAAAGAGGAGAGGGAGAGTGAGAGGGGAAGAAGTGTGAGAGGGGAGGGCGAGAGAGATGCAAGGAAAGAGAGAGGGGAGGGAGAGAGAGAGGGGAGGTCGACAGAGCGGAGGGAGAAAGAGAGGGATGAGAGAGTGAGAGGAGAGGGAGAGTGAGGGGGAGGCAGAGTAAGAGGGGAGGGAGAGTGAGAGGGGAGGGAGAGTGAGAGGGGAGGGAGAGAGGGGAGGGATGGAGACGGGCGGGAGAGAGAGGGGAGGAGGAGTGAGGGGAGGGTGATCAATGAGAGGGTGAGAGAGATGGAGGGAGAGTGAGAGGGAAGGGAGAGAGAGGGGAGGGAGGGTGAGATGGGAGGGCAAGAGCGAGGGGAGAGAGAGTGAGAGGGGAGGGCAAGAGAGGGGAGGAAGAGTGAGAGGGGAAGGAGAGTGAGAAGGGAGGGCGAGAGAGGGGAGGGATAATAAGCGGGAGAGTGAGAGATGGGTGGGAGGGAGACGGGTGGGAGACAGAGGGGAGGGAAAGTGAGAGGGGAGGGAGAGAGGGTAGGGATGGAGACAGGAGTGAGAGAGAGGGGAGGAAGAGTGAGGGGAGGGTGAGAGATGAGAGGGTGAGAGAGAGGGAGGGAGAGTGAGAGGGGAAGGACAGTGAGAGGGGAGGGCCAGAGCGAGGGGAGGGAGAGAGAGAGGCGAAGGAGAGAGAGGAGAGGGAGAGTGAGAGGGGAAGGAGAGTGAGAGATGGAGGGAAAGAGAGAGGGGAGGGAGAGAGAGGGGAGGGAGGGTGAGATGGGAGGCCAAGAGCGAGGGGAGGGAGAGTGAGAGGGGAGGGAGATTGAGAGGGGAAGGACAATGAGAGGGAAGGGCCAGAGCGAGGGGAGGGAGAGAGAGAGGCGAAGGAGAGAGAGGAGAGGGAGAGTGAGAGGGGAAGGAGAGTGAGAGATGGAGGGAAAGAGAGAGGGGACGGCGAGAGAGATGGAGGGAGAGAGAGAGGGGAGGGATGGAGACGGTAGGGAGGGAGAGAGAGGGGAGAGAGAGTGAGAGGGGAGGGAGATTGAGAGGGGTAGGACAGTGAGAGGGAAGGGCCAGAGCGAGGGGAGGGAGAGAGAGAGGCGAAGGAGAGAGAGGAGAGGGAGAGTGAGAGGGGAAGGAGAGTGAGAGATGGAGGGAAAGAGAGAGGGGAGGGCGAGAGAGATGGAGGGAGAGAGAGAGGGGAGGGAGAGAGAGGGGAGGGAGAGAGGGGAGGGAGATTGAGATGGGAGGGCAAGGGCGAGGGGAGGGAGAGGGAGACGGGAAGGAGAGTGAGGAGGAGGGTGAGAGAGAGGAGGGAGAGTGAGTGGGGGAGGGGAGGGCCAGAGCGAGGGGGGGGGGGGGAGGGGGGGGGGGGGAGGGGTGAGAGGGGAGGGCGAAAGAGGGGAGGGAGAGAGAGTGGGGAGCGCGAGAGAGAGGGGACGGAGAGTGAGAGGGGAAGGAGAGTGAGAGGGGAGCAAGAGTGAGAGTGGAGGGCGAAAAGACGGGAGGGCGAGAGTTGGGGGAGGGAGAGAGAGTGGAAAGCGCGAGAGAGAGGGGAGGGAGAGTGTGAGGGGAAGGAGAGTGAGATGGGAGGAAGAGTGAGACGGGAAGGCGAGAGAGAGGGGAGGGCGAGAGAGGGGAGGGAGAGTGAGAGGGGAGGGCGAGAGAGGGGAGGGAGAGACGGTAGGGATGGAGACGGGAAGGACAGAGACAGGAGGGAGAGTGAGGGGAGGGCGAGAGAGGAGAGGGTAAGAGAGAGGATAGGGAGAGTGAGAGGGGAGGGAAAGTGAGAGGGGAGGGCGCGAGCAAGTGGAGAGCGAGAGAGGGGAGGGACAGTGAGAGGGGAAGGAGAGTGAGAGGGGAGGGAGAGAGAGTAAGGGGAGGGAGAGTAAGGGGGAGGGAGAGTGAGAGGGGAGGGCGAGAGCAAGGGGAGGGCGAGAGAGGGGAGGGACAGTGAGAGGGGAAGGAGAGTGAGAGGGGAGGGAGAGTGAGTGGAGGGGAGGGCGAGAGAGAGGGGAGGGAGAGTGAGTGGGGAAGGAGAATGAGAGTGGAGGCAGAGAGAGGGGAGGGTGAGAGAGGGGAGGGTGAGAGAGGGAAGGGCAAGAGATGGGAGGGGGAGAGAAGGGAGGGCGAGAGAGAGGTGAGCAAGAGAGGGGGTTGAAAGAGAGGGGAGGGTGAGAGAGAGGGTAGGGAGAGTGAATGGGAAGGGAGAGAGGGGAGGGATGGAGACGGGAGGGAGAGAGAGGGGAAGAAGAGTGAGGGGAGGGCGAGAGAGGGGAGGGAGTGCGAGAAGGGAGGGCAAGAGCGATGGGAGGGAGAGTGAGAGGGGAGGGAGAATGAGAGGGGAGGGCGAGTGACACGGGAGGGATAGTGAGAGGGGAGAGTGAGAGAAGGGAGGGAGGGAGACGGGAGGGAGAGAGAGAGGAGGGAGAGTGAGAGGGAAGGGAGAGTGAGAGGGGAGGGCCAGAGCGAGGGGAGGGTGAGAGAGGGGAGGGCGAGAGAGGGGAGGGCGAGAGAGAGAGAGGTGAGCGAGAGAGGCGGTTGAAAGAGAGGGGAGGGTGAGAGAGAGGGGAGGGAGAGTGATAGGGGAAGGAGAGTGAGAGAGGAGGGATTGAGACGGGAGGGAGAGAGGTGAGGGCCAGAGAGGGGAGGGTGGTAGAGCGGATGGCGAGAGTGGGGAAGGCGAGAGAGGGGAGGGAGAGTGATGGGGAGGGATAGTGAGGGGGAGGGAGAGTGAGAGGGGAGGGATAGTAAGAGGGAAGAGTGCGAGAAGAGAGGGAGGGAGACAGGAGGGAGAGAGAGGGGAGGGAGAGAGGGGAGGGATGGAGACGGGAGGGAGAGAGAGAGGGAGGGAGAGTGAGAGGGGAGGGCAAGAGAGGGGACGGAGTGCGAGAGGGGAGGGCAAGAGCGAGGGGAGGGAGTGTGAGAGGGGAGGGAGAATGAGAGGGGAGGGCGAGTGACACGGGAGGGATAGTGGGAGGGGAGAATGAGAGAAGGGAGGGAGGGAGACGGGAGGGAGAGAGAGAAGAGGGATAGTGAGAGGGGAGGGAGAGTGAGAGGGGAGGGCCAGAGCGAGGGGAGGGTGAGAGAGGGGAGGGCGAGAGAGGGGAGGGCGAGAGAGAGGGGAGGGTGAGAGAGAGGGGAGGGTGGGAGAGGGGAGGGCGAGAGATGGGAGGGTGAGAGAGATGGGAGGGAGAGAGAGGGGGAGGGTTAGAGAGGGGGATAGAGAGTGAGAAGGGAGGGCGAGAGAGGGGCGGGCGAGAGAGATGGGAGTGAATAGAGAGGGGAGGGCGAAAGAGGGCAGGGAGAGAGAGGGGGGAGGTAGAATGAGAGTGGAGGGAGAGTGACAGGGGAGGGAGAGAGATTGGTGGGCGAGAGAGAGGGGAAGGCGAGAGAGAGGGGAGGGCGAGAGAGAGAGGGGAGGGTGAGCGAGAGGGGAGGGTGAAAGAGAGAGGGGAGAGTGAGAGTGCGGAGTGCGAGAGAGCGGAGTGTGAGAGCACGGAGGATGAGAGAGGGGAGGGCGAGACAGAGGGGTGAACGAGAGAGGGGGTGAGAGAGAGGGGAGGGCGAGAGAGAGATGGGAGTGCGAGAGAGAGGGGAGGGCAAGAGAGAGCGACAGGGAGAGAGAGAGGGGAGGGCGAGAGAAGGCGACAGGGAGAGAGATGAGAGAGAAAAGGGTGCAAGAGCGTGATTGAGAGGGTATGAGAGATCGAATGAGGGAGAGAGTTTACGAGAGAGATGGGGGAGCAAGGGGGAAGACTGAGAGAGAGGGAGGGGATAATTGAGTGACAGAGACAAGAGACAGAGAGACAGAGAGAGGTGGGGTGGGAGAGAGAGGGGTGTAGAGAGAGACAGAGAGAGGGGAGTAGAGAGAGAGAGGGAGGGGGATAGAGAGAGGGAGAGAGGGGACAGATACGAGAGAGAGTGTCTGACAGAGTGAGAGAAACAGAGACAGTGAGCGAGCAAGAGAGATGGTTGAGAGAGAGAGAGAGAGAGAGAGGGGGCGGGATAGAGAGAGAGAGAGAGAGAGAGAGAGAGAGGACTGCAGAGAAAGAGAGGTGGGAGAGTGAGAGAGAGAGGCTGTGAGAGAGAGAGAGATTGAGAGAAGGGAGAGCAAGATAGAGAGACGGGCCAAGTGAGAGGTAGAGAGTTGAGAGAGGGGCGAAAGAGAGAGAGGTCGCAAGAGATGGAGGGAAGGCCGAGAGAGACAAAGACAGACCGAGACAGAGGGGTGAGAGATGAAGAGAGGGTGCGAGAGCGATGAGGCAAGAGCGAACGGGGGGAGAGAGGTGGCGAGAGAGAAAGAGAGAGGCAAGAGAGAGAAGCAAGAGAGAGGGGCGAGAGAGAGAGCGAAACTGATGGGAGAAAGACAAGAGCGAGACAGATTGAGAGAGGAGAGAGAGGCGGGCGATAGAGGGAGGGATAGAGAGAGAGAGGGAGAGAGTGACTGAGAGTGGGGTGAGACAAGGGTAAGAAAGAGTGAAAAAGAGAGAGAGAAAAAACGAGACAGAGAGGGAGAGAGGTGAGAGTGAGAGAGCAAGAGAAAGGACAGAGCAAGGGTGGGAGAGAGGGAGAGTGTATATGGAAGAGAGGGTGAGGGAGAGAGGGAGAGAATGAGTGAGAGAGAGCAAGAGAGGGACGACAGAGGGGCGAGAGAGGTGCGACAGAGAGAGAAAGGGGAGAGAGAGGAGTGAGAGAGAGAGAGAAAGAGGAGAGAGGGGGAGAGAGAGGGACAGAAACTGCGAGGGGGAATAGAGAGAGGGATAGAGAGAGAGAACAAGCGAGCGAGGGAGACCAAGCGAGTGAAAGAGAGACGGGGAGAGCGAGAGAGAGGAGGACAGAGAGAGAGAGATGGGGACAAGCGAGAGACAGAGTAATGAGAGAGAGGGGTGCAAGAGAGAGAGGAGCTGAGGGGGCAGGACTGAGAGAGAGAGAGAGAGAGACGGAGAGAGAGAGCAACAGACAGACAGAGAGAGAGAGAGCGAAAGAGCAAGAGTGAGAGAGAAGAGTTGAAAGAGGGAGGGAGGGCAGAGAGAGGGAGACAGAGAGACAGACAGACAGACAGAGCACAAGCAATAGAGAGAGAGCACGAGTGAGAGAGAGCGAGCAAGAGAGAGAGTGAGATGAGACTGACAGGGAGGCAAGAGAGAGGGAGAGAATGAGGGAGAGAGAGAGCGTGAGAGCGTAAGGGAGGGTGAGAGGGTGAGAAAGAGCGAGCGAGATGAAGAGAGCGAGAGGAAGAGTGTGAGAGAGAGAGGGGGGGCAAAGAGAGGGATAGAGATAGAGCGGGAGAGAGAGAGAGGAAGAACAAGAGAGAGAGGATGCGAGCGAGGGACAGAGGGATGAGAGAGAGAGAGGGCACAAGAGCGAGACAGAGGCAGTGAGAAAGGGAGGGAGAGCTGAGAGAGCTGAGAGAGACAGAGAGACAGAGAGACAGACGGTGTGAGAGAGATAGAGGGGGCGAGAGAGAGATAGAGGGATGAGAGAGAGGGAGAGAGGGGCAAAAGACAGAGACAGAGGCAGCAAGAGTGGGAGGGAGAGCTGAGAGAGCAAGAGAGTCCGGGAGACAAAGGGACAAAGTGAGAGAAAAGAGGGGCGGTGGGGGGGTGGGGGGAGGCAAGAGGGGGATGGAGAGGGGGAGGGAGCGGGAAGGGGGCAAGCGAGATGGCAGAGAGAGAGGGCAGAGAGAGTGGGGGAGAGAGAGGGGGGGAGAGAGAGGGGAGAGAGAGGGGAAAGAAAGAGGGGGAGAGAGGGTAGAGAGAGTGGGGGAGAGAGGGGGAGAGAGAGGGTGAGAGATAGGGGAGAGAACGGGTGTAGAGTGGGAGTGAGATTTTGGGGAGAGGGTGGGGGAGAGACAAGGAGAGAGAGGGGGGAGAGAGAGGGGAGGAGAAGGGGGAGAGAGAAGGGGAGAGAGGGGTGAAAGAGAGGGGGAGAGAGAGACGGGAGAGGGAAGGGGAGAGAGAGGGGAGAGAAAGGGTGTAGAGAGGGAGTGAGAGTTTGGGGAGAGAGTGGGGGAGCGACAGGGAGAGAGTGGGAGAGAGAGAGGGGAGGAGAGAGATAGGCGTGAGACAGCGAGGGTGAGAAAGAGAGAGAGTGAGTGAGAAAGAGCGTGGGTGAGAGAGAGGAGGGTGAGAGAGGGGTTGGGGGTGAGAGGGGTGTGAGAGAGAAGGGGTGAGAGAAAGAGGGGGTGGGACAGAGAGAGAGAGAGACAGTGTGGTGAGAGAGTGACATGGGAGACAGAGAGGGTGAGAGAGAGAGAAAGAGAAGGTAAGAGAGAGAGAGGGGTGAGA